>NC_031496.1:34054765-34122812 GCF_000237925.1 Schistosoma mansoni
GGTTTCTTGGGCACATCCGTTGCTATCAGTTTTGTCGTATTTGTGTTCTGATGACCAATAAACGTTTCAGGATATCCGTTTAATTTAAGTGTCTCAGTAATAAACTTAAATTCGTCGTCCAATGTATCTACAGTGCAGATTCTACTTGCCCGAGCGAATAAAGTTTTGACAATAGAACGTTTATATTGTATGGGGCAGAAACTAGTGAAGTGGAGGTACTGTCCCGACCAGGTGGGGTTGCGATGTACTCTGCGTCTGATCGATCCGTCTGGACGGCGATGGAGCAGGATGTCGAGGCAAAATAATACAAATGCCCAACATTTTAAAAATACAAATAACCACCGCAGAATCTGTCTTTCCTACTGCTTCTATGGGTGATACAGTGAAAGATATGTGTGTGCTTATTTGTAGTAATATATTAGGTACAGTCTTGGGTACCAGTCGCTAGGATTTCAGTTTCAGCCTTCTCACCAGATTTGAAATTTACTGAATTGATAATTTTAAGAAACTCATTTCATTCATTTTTGTATTGATTATTTGAATCTGCCCATTGATGTTTAGGACTGCAATTGATCAGTCTCTTATTGACATATGTGCATCCTATACGTATTGCCTTAAGCCGCAAGCATCATAAGCAGAGATGATATTGGCTAACAATGAAATTCAGGTCGTGCGTTTCGTCCTATTCGGGACTCGTCATCTGGATGTACTTGTATCCCATCTAGTGGCTATCTAGACTCTGTAGCTAAGTGGATAACGCGATGGCATTTGAAGTGAACAGTACTCCTTTTAAGTCCCAGAGTGAACATCAACTCTGCGATGCAGGAACATCCAACTGACGAGTCCCAAATAGGATGAAGCGCAAGTCTTGGATTCCACTGTTAGCCACCATTCATCTCTGCTTATAACTCTCATTTCAGTTAGTTCTTATCGAATTTTTTCTATTCATTTCCCAACACATGTTCAAGTTACTGCTGTTATTGTAATACTATAAATGATTACTTTAATTGAATCATATGATTTATGTTTTTTATTCCTTTATTCTTTTTCAAAAAAAATATTAGGACCCTCCTGATGCCTATGGATGTACCACAGCTTCACAGATTCCTTGTTTAATGGATTTTTCATTTCTTAAAGTATTAGGCAAAGGTAGTTTCGGCAAAGTAATGCTTGCTGAATATAAATCAACTGGTGAAGTATTTGCTGTAAAAGTTTTAAAAAAAGAAGTTATATTACAAGATGAAGATGTGGATTGCACATTGACTGAAAGACGTATTCTTGTTTTGGCTGCACATCATCCATTCTTGACGGCACTTTATTGCGCATTTCAAACTGAGGTAATATATGTATATAAAATGCTTACCAGTGTCTCTCTGTCTGTTATGCGTATAAAATATACATATATGACCTTTAAAATTTCCCGTAAACAAATCTGAAGTACTAGAAGTAGTAACAGCATCAGTAGGAGTAATAGTAGTCTAGTGAACGAGAACACAGGTGGGGACGACCAAATATATTTGAATACAAAATTACAGAATCTCAATAAAATCTGAGAACCATACAGTAAATACTTCATTTGCGAAATATACATCAATCGTCTCAGACTTTGTTGCCCCTTCGTCTCCACACCAATCACTCTCTGTTCTGGTTCTCTTCAATTTTCTCAGCCTTCTGCCACCAGGCATTCCACTTTCGATTGGTGATACATATTACATATCTGTCGACATCAGTAGCACACACCACAGGAGTAGTATTACTTTATCTGTTTTTTCTTAGTTTGTCTATGTTAGCTAATTCATCGTTTTTCGTATACCTCTTCACAATTTCATTAACCTTTTGTCTGGTGAGTATTTAATTTAATCCTCATTTATCAGGGTTTTCCAACTCCCCTAAGTGCATCCTCCGTGTCCACCAACCCTGATTTCAAACCACTGATGCACATGGGCTCCAGTATCCTAAGGAAACAAATGGTATATGAACCTATTGTTGGTCGCCGGCTACCATGGGACTGCATCTCTTGACGTTGCTCCATTGTCTTGTGGATTAGGCTTTCAGGTCAAAGGCTCAGGGAGCGGCCCCTTAGAAAGACCGCCTGCTTCGGTTTGGGCACCTGGGCAGTATCCCAGCCCTCATACAAATCGAATGATTTATAATGCGCATATGTATTTGGTACCTCCTTGTACTAATGTTTATGTGTTTAAATCAATAAATACTCATTTATATAAATAATTATCCGCTCAAATGAAGTAAATATTAATTAGTCTAACTCCCTTTTCTCCTAGTTATCACTACTTTTTTTAGTTGTGTAACTACTAGACATATACGGCACATTATGCACTCTTCATCTGATTCGTCAGATGATGAAACTTATCTTGTATAACCAGTTCCCCGTACATCTAACCTCCATATTACTTTCTTCATAATTCGAACATATTCGAGAAGGAATATTCCTTTTGATTACAAATATCTATACTCTAAGTTGTTATATTTACTGGGTTTCAGACTATTGACTCCTGTAAATGGTGACTAGTTAAATATTTATTTCATTGAATATGCCCAAGTTAATATCAAGCAATCTTTCCAATAACTTCGTTTGTTTAACATTTGAGTTGCCACCCGTATAAATAGACGAATGTATCGATTTTTCTATCAAGGGGCATGTTACTTTGATTAGTTTGATTTTTCATTTCCTTAATCTTTTTTTGATTGATTATTGTGCTTACCTATCTCTATTTAAATGTATACTAAATAGGACCGTTTATTTTTTGTCATGGAATATGTGAATGGCGGTGATTTAATGTTTCAAATACAACGTGCACGACGATTTGACGAGGCTCGTGCAAGATTCTACGCTGCTGAAGTTATCTTAGCTTTAATGTTTCTGCATAATCATCATATTGTTTATCGTGATTTAAAATTAGATAACATTCTACTGGATGCTGAAGGACATTGTAAATTAGCTGATTTCGGTATGTGTAAAGAAGGCATGAAACCAGGGCGATCAACATCAACATTTTGCGGTACACCGGATTATATTGCACCGGAGGTTCGTTTTTTTTCTTAAACAATTTTGTTTTTTATGTGCTTTGGATAATAAAATATCCTGACCTATTGTAACACTGAAATGTTATGATAATCTTATTAATAAAGGGGCATTGTTAACAATAATGATTGTATAATGAGTCTGTGGCTCACTAATTAAACCGTTCAACTTCCGGTCACTAATTCTTTGTTTCAGACCCTCATTCTAACTACTTCGGTTTGAAAACCGGGTAACATCATTAGCCGTCACACTTACAGTGTAGCTCAAATCTTGTTAGATGGATCAATAATAATAGCAACAACAGTAATGGTAGTTATTATTATTATGGTTTCGTTAATCAATTATGCTATTCATTATCTTAATAAACTTTTGTCATTCTGTATGTGAGCTCTATCTCAGACACAGTATTCTCGTTCATTTAACCCTTCAATTGTGAATAGCTCGTATACGGTTCTAATGACATCAAAATTTGTCATCCTAACAAATGAATCGATAATGCATCATTTTTTATGGATAAATATTCACTCTTTTAAATGTTGGACAGCTGCATCTCTTTGCTAATGTGGTATGGCAACTCGAACTGATGTATGTACGTACAAAGTTCTACGTTGTGACGGACTGACTACGTAAATTTCTACATGCATATATATATATATATATATATATATATAATCTTTTTTTTCAACAGATTCTTGCTGAACTTGACTATGGATTCAGTGTTGATTGGTGGGCCTTAGGTGTATTAATGTATGAAATGATGGCTGGTGCTCCACCGTTTGAAGGTGATACAGAACAAGATTTATTTAATGCTATCTCTTATGAAGAGGTTACTTATCCGCCAAATTTGAATTCAGATGCTGTAGATATTTTATCAAAAGTATGAACTTCCGATAATTCATTTTTGTATTTTTGTTCGTATGTGAAAAAGGATATGAGACAATCCAATTTCCTTTATATTCAGTTTATCGTAATTCCCCTAGATAAATATGTTATTATTGTAGCGCCCTTTGAAATTAGAGGATTTGTGTAAGGTTACTAGTATCTGATCATAGGTGTCCTTGAGATAGTGCTTGCCTATTGTATAACAACCGGGTGGTTAAGCTTATTCTTGGTTGCGGTTGGTAAAGATACTAAACCATTTGGTGAGTCTGTGAACCTTCATCACAACTTCTATACACAATACTGGTGCTCTTAGAAGTAGATTAAAAGTAAGCTGGGAGTGGCCAAATCAAGTCATGACACCACGTTATGAAGTCATTGATTATTGTTCTCACTCATTAGGACAGTAACAGATTCTCTTGGCGAATTTCAATTGATAATTGTCAGTGATATTTGGAGACCGGAGGTGGCCTAACTCACCATTCGTTTCATCGAATAGGCATTATTTTCTATTCTGGTTGTTGATCTGTTTGTTAGCTTTACCTTCGTTGGACGGATACCAAAAGGATCTTGTTAGACTATCAGTATCACCAAACTGATAGCTCTTCAGTGACAACACCGTCTAAACGATGTAGAAAATATTTGTTTGGGCAAAGTATAAACGATAACTCAATGTGCTACCATCGTGAAAACACATTTTTCGTCGTGTAGTCATTTTTTATGCATACCGCTCCAGCTACTCGTGCATTATTTGCTAACGGTTGGAGAGTTAGCATGTTGATTAAAGTACTAATGTGGTGTGGGTTACTTATATCCACATAAGTAGTATATAACGTTGGTCGGGCATTGAATGTATTTCAGTAGAAGATCGATAACGAAAGAATGGGAACGAAACGCAATTGGTATGAAAATGCATGAACAATAATAATCGGAGACGATGGAGTGATATTTGCAGAAGGGACGTTCAAGATTGAGACAATTGATTGATAGTGTGCAAATGAACTGTTTATTGTATGGTTGTCAGATTTTGTTCATATCGCTTTGCCCAGTGTGTGTATGTATCCTATTTCATGAGATATCAAAGAAAAACTAAGTCAAAACTGTAATGATTATATGAAATAAAAATCTTTTCACACTATTTAGTAATTATATATTTTGTTCATTCTAAAAATACAATTTAGTTTCTAGTCAAATCACCATCTCGAAGACTTGGATGTGTACCAGCTGACGGTGGAGAATTGGCTATCCAACGTCATCCTTTCTTTAAGGAAATAGATTGGCAAATATTAGAAGAACGTCGTGTACGACCACCATTTCGTCCAAAAGTTCGTTCTAGAATAGATACAAGCAATTTTGATAAGGTATACAAACAAATTGATTATGGTGTTGTTTTTTTCTTTTTTTTATTGCACCAAGTTTTGAGTAGCTGTGAAAGTTAATAATTGGTGTATATGCTTGATTTCCTAAATACCATTCATTCATTGATGGGTTTTTTTTAACCAAGCAACGTAATAAAATTATGATACTTACGTAAGAAATAAAGGTACATTAATATTGTTTGTCCATGTTTATGAAATGTATAGATGATATTATGACCAAGTGGGTTGATAGAGTACCTGATTTAACATTGACCAATATACACTAATCGGTAACAAATAAAATTTCTTTTTCTCGTTTCATCTCATCCAAATGCCTTTGTACAGCCAAAGGTGAGTAGAGTCCGCCCTCTCTCAAAATGCTCTCATATATACATGTGTATATGGCTACTTTCAGAAACGTCCTCATGGCTGGGGAGTTGTATACGAGATTAAGAGGACGAAAAGCGAATGTTCGGCGCTTAAACCGGGTTGGTGGGTACGGAGCACTGATCTAGAGTAGTAGAAAAATCCTGATTATTAATCAATGTTTCACACGGACTCCAGAATTCTGAGGGGAAAATGCCCGGAGAGTGGCTCTCTAAGAAAATCACCTGCTTCGATTTAGGTACCTGGGCAGTCCATATACGCAAAAAAATCTGCGGCGCACATATACTTTGGTAACCCTTTGTTTAAATAATCAATCAATAAATATGCTCTTATTAAACTCCCAAAGTGATATACAAAGACAGTACCTGTTACTGTTAAATTATTCATCTAACAAAAATACCACTATAGATGCATCTTAAATCAATCTGAAATTCCAACAGAAAAATGATTTATATTCCAATTAGCTAATAAAATTATTCCCCCTATTTAGTAGTAGTAGTGTGAAATGTTTAAAGTTGAATAATATTTTGAAATCTTTATTTCTATTTCAGTCAATTTTTGTATTGCTTATCTGAATCTTCCTAATGATGTTTATGACTGCTATTGATTAGTCACTTATTGACATCCTATACAGATTACCTCATTATTGCCTTAAATCACAAGCATTATAAACGGATATGATGGTGTCTTACAGTGGAATCCAGAACTTTCGTTTCGTTCTATTTGAGACTCGTCATCTGGATGTACCTGCATCCAAGAATTGATGTTCACTCTGGGACTGGAATTCATTACCGTTCGCTCTTGTACAATCGGGTGAAGTTTTAATTCGCATTTTTATTGGTTGTTTAAATCTTCTCATTGATGTTTAGCACTGCGGTCGACCAGTCTCTTATCAACTCTAGGACGCAGGTACATCCAACTGAAGAGTCCCAAATAGGACGAAATGCGAGTTCTGGATTCCACTATTATACATCATCATCTCCGCTTATAATTTTAGTCCCGCGTTCAGGACCGTGTTTGCCCACTGCTGAGGAGTCCCTTACGAGGACGAAACGACCGTCTAGTGCCTTCTGGTCTTGAATAGTGGTCGAGCTTGGATCGATTTGTGAATTCAACTGTTAAACTACTACAATTTCCACAAATTTCCATACTGATTATAGTCCTATTTCCATCATTTTCTATCGAACTGTGTACATTTATTGTGTAGACTGTGAAATTTAATTGTATTTTTAAATTATATCTTTTATTCCTAATATTATTTAGTATATCATATTCAATTGTTCTTACCTAGATTTAGCCTCCTTTTTCATTCATAGTGAACTATTGCCACTACTATTAATTTGATTTCATTTCTTATTTGTTTAGGATTTCACTACTGAAGAACCTGTTTTAACTCCATCGGATAATTCTTCAGAATTGGCCGCTATAGCTCAAGATGTTTTTGCTGATTTTGACTGTTTTAATGTAGACTACAGTGTTATGCGATATCATACAACGCGACCCAGTCAACAACAGCCATTACAATCTGTGATTGGAGGTTTATATACATCAAGTCCAACTTATCTAAATAGTGGATCTTTTGCACCATCATCACCACCATCAACTGTATTGAGTAATTCCCCCAAGGCGATGGCAGCTACTACATGTGAAAGTAGTAGCAGTATTCATGTTCCGTCCACTCCAGATAATTGCAATCCTAAAACAAATTCTCCACTTTCATTTCCCGATAGTGGTACATCTTGTCTATCTCATTCATCATGTAACACTTCACGATTGACCATTCCATCTGGACAAACTACTAATTCTTCTATTCCTCCTACTCATAGTGCACCAACCTCTCCAACCCGTTCTCATTCCAATATCACAGCTTATGGGGACAAAGCAATGACCAAATGGCTTGCTCATTAATTTAAGCTAATTCATCGTATAGTGTATCCGTGTTACGTCATTAGTGCCGCCATCCATGACCTTGAAAATGTTCCTTCTTGGTTCCTAACCCACTATAGTATCTTGAGTGAATATTGTCCATTCCTTTGTGTGTAACAAAAGCATATGTCAGTGTACGTATGTGCGTGTGTGTATGCATAAGCTCCAGTCATTTTTCTCGTGTGAACTACGTATTTCTCAAATCGTGGTAGTAATAGTAGTAATAATAGTAATTAAATACGCATTTTGTCTTATTATTATTATGATTATCTGTAATACAAAAAGTACATTGTGTAGAGTCGTCTGTGATTGTTTTGATTTTTTTTCTGTCTCCCTTTTTTCGTCTTTCTCTTTTTATTTCTCATATTGGTCAAGTAGAATACTTTATTCTATGTGTTGTTGTTGTTGTTATGATTCACTGATTTAATTATTTTCACCATTTTTATGTTTTATTACAATTAAGATTAGTGTATTCTCATTGTAATTTCATTTTACACACAACCGATATTCATCAACACATATATCTATACTATATCCTAATGAGTACCACAAATGTAATCGATTCTTTACCAACCCCCTATATGATTTATTCACCAATATATATATATATATATATCAATCTGTACGTGTATATGTATTTGCATTTACATAGAACAACAATTGACTGAAATCACTTACTATTGTTTATGAATGATATTTCTGTTCTTTTGGGGTTCTGCATTTCACTCTGTGTTATATACATCTTTCTCCTCTTCAATAATGATAATCAGATCAATGCTATTGATATTACTGATATGACAGTCATATTGAATACATGTTCAATCTTTCTTGTTTTGAAGAAATTGTGAAGTACTATATTTTGCCTTTGCTAATTAAAATAAAAAAATTCCTTCCTTTGCTTTAAACAATTATTTATGTGTATGTGAACCAGTTAAACACATCCCTTGTGAACTAACTAATTATCATCAATGAATTGATAATAATAATAATATTACTTAATATTTGCCTTGTTGTTATTATTTCTCATTTCTGTGTACTACTTTTACTACTGCTATTGGTAAATAGTAGTATCACAGCTCTCTCTCTCTCGTTTCATTACCATTTTGTAAATGTTTTCTTTGGAATGTCGCTTGTTTTATTATTATTTCTTGTTCGTTATTTCAATGCTATCATGGTTGTTTGTTTCCATCCTATGGAAGAATTACGTCTTACTCCTATTGTTTACCGTCATTTCTTAACCTTTTGTGTATTTTGTCTAGTATTTGTCGTGATATACCATTTTGGAATTATCGATATATATTTTGAGAGTAAACTTGCATTTCATGTTTTTTTCCTAAGCTTTCTAATCTCTACAATAACCTAGTTCTATTGCTTCTTTTTCCTCTTGATGATCTTCAGATAGATTCTAGACAAATTGAAGCATAGTTTAATAATAATGATAATTTCTTTATCGATACGATTTCTTATATCATGACTTTGTTTTCTGTTTCGTCAGTTTTTTTTTGACAAGAATATGTCCAATGGAATTAATTGTTATCTGTGCGTGTGTGTGGATGACTGGAAATCTCTTGAAGATCTTGCTTCCATCTTTCTTATTCTTTGTTCATCTTGAATGTATCCAATTAGACGAATTCTACTTTTCTCCCTAATAGTAACTGATTGCATTTTTCAATTTCGTAGATTTATATATACATATATATATATATCCCAAAGTATTCTATTTCAAGATTTTATCTGTTCATTATCTATTTGACTTTTCTATGCATGTAATCTAGTCATTTTATCAATGGATAAAAGTTATCTATCAGACTTACCTCCTTCCTACTAAACAGCTTGTATGTCGAGTGTTATGTCCATGTTGTGTAAAATCCATTTCTTCCTTCTCTTACAGTTTTAGAATTGGTTATGCTATGCATCAAAATGTTTCCCACTCTTAAACCTTCTTTCATAATGCGATCATGTAATTGTTGTGTTGACTATTATTTCCCACTTTCTATTATAAAGCTGGTTTGTTTTTCTTTTATTATCAAATATTCTGCTTATACATCATTATTATATCTGAACTGTTTCAATCAGTTAACCTGTTTGTTTGTTTGTTTATTTATTTATTAATTTGTCCACTACCCCGTCATTTTTATGAGTATTATATCTTGTTGACATAGTTGCCTAGCGCTCACACACAAACATGGTATTATTTCATTGTTTATTTGAATGTTTGTTACTTATTATTGTCTTCATCTCTCCTCCCACCCCCACCCCCTTCTCTCTTTCTCTAGCTACACTCATTATTATTATTACTATTATGCATTTATTAAAATCAGTATAATATTCACTTATTATAAATTACTCTACAAATAGTGATATTACTATGATGATTCTCTTTGTGTGTATGTGTTGCTTTTTCATGAAAATTCTTTATTTTAACTTTTACTTAAATCCTTTTTCTTCTGGTGATGATGTAATTGTATGCATTTTATTTTTTTGAAAAGAAAACAAAAAAAATTTTTTTGCATTTCATTTATTTATTTATTAGTTCATTAATATATTGATTTATTTTTGTTTATCTTTCCATTAAGTTTGTGTGTGTGTGTTTGTTTCATTTTGCTGGTCGAAGTTATTTAATGAAAAACAAAAAAAAAGAAAAAATTATTTTGTTGCTATCGTTATTTTTTTTTCTTGTTTGTTTGTCAAAAGTTTTTGTTTTTGTTGTAACTTGATCTCTCATGTAGGACTTGAAAATTGTAGCCTTTTTCCCTTTCAAACTCCCTATCACTTCAGCACAATAATATACGTATTTTAAATGATAAAAAATATAATTAAGGCAAGTTTATACTTGACTTCATATTGACTTTGATAGTTTTTATGTATATCCATAATACATTATATATTCATTAAATGTACTATCATGTGAATTGACGGTAAGAGGTCATTAGTCAATCAGAATAATAAAACTTTTAATATGGTGATAACCTTGTGTATACATTGTTAATTATTATTGTTACTATGACTACTAATAATATTTCATTGTTGAATAATAAAATCATACGTATATATATACATATATATACATGCTTATACATACATGCATAAACTTAACAAACGTTTTGTTTTCGTGTTATGAATTGTTCATTCACTTCCCCCCCCCTCTCTTCCTCTTTCCATCTTCTATCATTTTTCTGTTCAGTTTGCTTTCTTTTTCTCCCACTGTTTTAACTGTCGTTTATTTATACATATTGGTTTATGCTTTAGATTGATTGTCTTAATGGCTTGACTCAACTATTTTCATTCGATTATCTTCACTTAAAAATTTTGTTTATCTCTATTCTTTTTACCTTTGAATTATAATTATTTTACTACTACTACTAATATTATTATTATCAATAATAACAATAAGTATGATCAGTAATTATATGGAAATTATTTCATTTGTGTTATTTTGATTTATTGAATTTTAAGAGAGAGAGAGAGAGTTGGTAATAGGTCTTGTTGATTGTTGTTTTTCCCCGTCGCCACTGATAAATCTTATTGATTGAACGCTATATTCGGATTCTAAGCTGCTAGTCTTGTACCCCCAAACTAGAACTACTACAGCGACTTGAACACGAGAGAAAAGGCACAAAATATACGGGAAGCACTTTATTTCAAAGGTTCATTTATGTATAGAAAATATAGGGTTTTTATAATATTTTAAAAGTCCTTGGGTTTTCCTGAAAATTCTAGAATACTACTAAACATAGTAGCAGCAATCAGCCAATCAGAAACTCTACATATGACTTCAATTTCGTGATATTTCTTGCTAAACTTCTAATCAAATGCTGATTGGATAAAATGCTTCTTAATGTTTCCTGAGCTTGTCATGTCGATTGCGAGTAATTTGCAGGATCATCCCAGTAGTTAGAACAGTATCTAGAACACAAAACTAACTAAACTACAATTTGGATTAGTAGTTATACAGGTTTGCCCCTGGACAGAGTTAGATGGAGTGCTAGTGGGTGGTCTATGCTCTTCCATAAGGAGTAACAGGCGTAAATAAGGAAAAGTTATAGAGGTTGTTTAATAAGCTATATGACGAAGAATCAGTTTAATTTGGTAATCTCTCGAAAGTTTCAAAAATTATCATCAGTGTTCTCAAACAACTAAGTTAGATATCTACTTCAGAGTTCTTGTTACTTACTTACGCCTGTTACTCCCAATGGAGCATAGGCAGCCGACCAGCATTCTACAACCCACTCTGTCCTTGACCTTCCTTTCTAGTTCTATCCAGTTGTTCATTCTTCTCATGTCTGTTTCCATTTCTCGGCGTAATGTGTTCTTTGATCTTCCTCTTCTCCTTTGACCTTGAGGATTCCATGTGAGGGCTTGCCTCGTGACGCAGTTCGGTGCTTTCCTCAATGTGTGTCCTATCCAATTCCAGCACTTCTTCCTCATTTCTTCCTCCACTGGAATCTTGTTTGTTGTCTCCCACAGTAGGTTGTTGCAGATGGTGTCTGGCCAACGGATCCGAAGTATCTTGCGTAGACAACTGTTAATAAACATCTGTATCTTCTGGATGATGGCCTTCGTAGTTCTCCAGGTTTCCGCCCCATACATTAGAACAATCTTGACATTTGTATTGAAAATTCTGATCTTGTTGTCTGTTGACAATTGTTTTAAGTTCCAGATGTTATTCAGTTGTAAATATGTTTCAGAGCTCTTGTTTACTAACAATTCTTTCAGTCTGACTCATCTCTTTCGTGTTGTTATTTTGGAGATTTTACGAATACTGAATATTTCTCTTGTACATCTATATGTTTTCTTTAAACTTTCATGAAGGGAGTCGGTCAAGTATGCTTTTACTTTAAATTTTCTTGACACAGAAGTTTCCCTCTGTATGGATAAATGAAATAGATTCTTGCACACTTGTATGTACGTCCAGATTATAATATCCTATGAGTACAACTTGTGAAATATTAGCAGAATGTAATAATTTTCAGTTGAGAACAACGATGCCTGATAACAGTAGACATCTAATAGGATAGTAAGTCGATTTTTTTTTAAATAGAAAAAGGGGTATGATCATATTACCCACATCCTTAGTGAAGTTCTGAATCGATGGCTTAGGGGCTAGCGTTCACCTTTCAATCAATCGGTAGCAGGTTCAATTCCTCATATAGTAGTGTACAGCTCTGCCTAATACATGAAATAACCACTTTAATGGATGACTCCACAACTGACTGCTTAATTGGATTCTTCAACCTTCGGTTTCTCTATACACGAGCGGCTCTTTTGTAGATACGTATTTTCTGAAGCTGCTATTCATAAGTATTCAGATGTCTTAGCTGCCTAACAAATGGTTTGATACATCAAATAACAAGTAAGCCATTCTCTTCTGTACAGAGAATTCCTCAGATGATAAACTTGTATTATATATCACTAACTACCACCTACCTAGACGCACAATGTTGCCCGACATAGAAGTAGGTTGGAAGAAGGCTAGTTTAAGTCAGTCATTAACCGTTAATAGATGCAGGATACTGTTTAATTATCGTGAATAATGATTAGGTGACATGGCTCAGAATTCATTTTGGATGCACCCTTTCTGCCTCTAAATCTTAAGTTTTAAGACTTTATTTAGCGAACCCATCTCGTATCTTATTCTTCCCCCATTTTATTTACTATTACCAGTGCTTCCATATTCATCTCGTGTTGATGTGCGACAATGTAGGCCAATGCACATTTCTGCCAGACTTTAACGTTACATATGGTAGGCTGATATTCTCTATGCCTTCCACTTTTGTCACTGTTTATCTAGTTAACGAAACTAATTATTTATTCCTTATCAATTTTTTCACTTCGGATGAAATAAACAGATCCTGCAAGGATTTTCATTTCTGTCCATACTGCTTATAAAAGTAATATACTATCTGTCTGTTCTGAGTCTAGAAAATCTCCAGATTGAAAATGAACCTCTGAAATGTACAGAAAGTAATTACTTTCAATGACATGGAAAAGTTAAAAAAAAATATACAGAGAATGATGAATACTAACCAATACTACTATACATAATCGCTTCATTTGATAGTTCGAATCTAGTTAGACTCAGTTTACCATTTGCCTGATCATAAACTCACAAATTTGGCATATATCTCAAGAATTTTTAGTTTCGTATAGTGTGTTGTTCTTGCTTACTAAGATTCAAATAGTAGTAGTCATACCGATAGTTATCTTACGTAAAGACTAGTTCAAATACATTTTATCAACAAGATTGTAATTCGTACAACACTACATCAGATCACGAAGAAATATAGATAGATGGTTATAGAGATAAATATAAAGCCTAAATCAATAAAAAAAGATCTCAGTTACTGTACTTTCATACTTTCGACACTCCTAGTAACCTCATCAGAACTTGATACAAATGATCACAGGTACTTTACAATTTTATATGAAATATATAAAATAGCTTAGTAATTATGCAATTAAGATACTCCTTTGGATATCCTACATATCAAAACAACATTAATTGTTCCCATTATATTTCCAAATTATAAGTCATATTATTAATGAAATTCAATTATATTTGATCGACCTATTCAAATAATTAATTTCCATTTATACTATTTGTTATATCTGAAGCGTCTCGAATTCACTAGTTAGCGAACGGAACAAAAACTTGTGACCAGAAACCGATAAGCTAGCTATTCTGACGCGTCCCAGACCCAGCTAACTAGAGTAAGAAGTCCAAGTTAGAAGCGGGAAAAATATATTCCATAGCAGCCAGAAGCACAGCAATCGTAAGAGAAAAAAATCAAACATATATACACCACAATAAATTGTCCTTGGGCAGCATTACAAAATAGCACACTCAAAGATACAGCGGACCAACAGCGTTTAAGATATTTTACAAGTGGGAAATTCAACTCGAAGGTGTAAAGAGCGCTTTTAGCGCGAAAACAAAGAAATTCAAGGTTTCAAAATAAAATTACAAAATTAGGCCATTTACCAAGTAAGTTCTGGGGATCTAACTTCCCCAACACTATTTCCTTCATCTAGCCAAGACGATAAGTTTAACAAGATCAATATAATATTTCATCTTCGAATTAAAAAAAAATTTTAAATATACATAGTATTGTTTGTTTGGATCTTCTCATTGATGTTTTTAGGACTGCAACTGGTCAGTCTCTAATTGGCATATGTACACATTGTGCGTATTGCCTCACTATAGCCTTAATTCACAAGCATGGTAAGCAGAGATGGATAGTGGCTAGCAGCGGAATCCAGGACGCGCGTTTCGTCCTATTTGGGACTCGTCAGCTGGATGCACCTGCATCTCAGAGTTGATGTTCACTCTGGGACTCGAACCCAGTAACTTTCTCTTCAAATGCCATCGCGTTATCCACAATTTTAAATATATCACACAAAATTGTCCATTCAAAATGATCCATACTCACATGTGCATACACATACATGATATAGAAAATAAAACAAGACATAATCACTGCTCGTTTCTCAGGTCACGGAATAAAATCTCAATAATATTTGTATTCATGTTAGTTAATGAAAAGACCGAGATGAATAATTTAGGTCAAGCATAACAAAATACCATTATACAATAGCAGAATGATTCGAACCGTAATGAGAATTGAGATGATGATGATGATGATGATGATGATGATGATGATGATTGAGATGATGATGATGATGATGAAATGTATTAATAGAGTTGGACATATTGAGAAATTGAGTTAGCGTTTATTCAGCGAGTTGGTGGAATTGTTCTAATGCGAGTTAGCGTTTATTCAGCGAGTTAGTTTTCTACGGGATGGAGTCGCTAACCCCATGCCCAACCCTCCTCCTTTACCCGGGCTTATGACCGGCAGTAATTCTAGAAGAGCTACAGGCGAAGTTTTTAGTGCAAGTAGTGAAATGAAATAATATGTTCTTGTTAATCTTTTTAGTATTCAATGATTTTAGTCAAAAGTGCTTTGTTCAAGTCTCGGTTATTTTTGGGAGACTTGATACAATACTCGGGTTGTATGAAATCGGGTATCTGATAAGATCAATTCCGCCCCATATTTTTGAAACCAGATCCCTTCGAAATGAGGCTGTTTAGCGACTTTTGGTGTTCGATTATCATTATCTTCAAAGGGTTGTTCACATCCAGTGATACCATGGTGTCAGAAATCTTGAGGTCCAAGAATGTGTGTTTGTTGTCAGTGGTAGTGGTTCTGTTGTTGTTACTATCTTGAAACACTGGCTTCCATAACTTGAATATATTTTAGGAATGTCATCTGAACAGGTTCCATATCGTGCACTCATCTGCAAGGCATGCTTTTAACTTGAGTGAAACTGATGCTCCCAGCTATATAGTCAAAGACACAACGACTGTGCTATCATGGCCGCGACTGATCATCTATAACCTGGACTTAAACAAAGCACTTTTGACTAAAATCATTGAATACTAAAAAGATTAACAAGAACATATTATTTCATTTCACTACTTGCACTAAAAACTTCGCCTGTAGCTCTTCTAGAATTACTGCCGGTCATAAGCCCGGGTAAAGGAGGAGGGTTGGGCATGGGGTTAGCGACTCCATCCCGTAGAAAACTAACTCGCTGAATAAACGCTAACTCGCATTAGAACAATTCCACCAACGTTCATTACTCTATTGAAAACTCAATTTCTCAATATGTCCAACTCTATTAATACATTTCATCATCATCATCATCATCATCATCATCTCAATTCTCATTACGGTTCGAATCATTCTGCTATTGTATAATGGTATTTTGTTATGCTTGACCTAAATTATTCATCTCGGTCTTTTCATTAACTAACATGAATACAAATATTATTGAGATTTTATTCCGTGACCTGAGAAACGAGCAGTGATTATGTCTTGTTTTATTTTCTATATCATGTATGTGTATGCACATGTGAGTATGGATCATTTTGAATGGACAATTTTGTGTGATATATTTCAATTTCGTTTTAATTCGGAGATGAAATATTGTATTGATACTGGTAGGTTGGAGAATGCTGGTCGGGGGCCTATGCTCCACTGTGAGTAACAGGAGTAAGTAAGTGCTGTTGGAATTATCGCATTAGCTAGATGAAGGATTTATTTAGATTGTAAAAAATATATACATTCATTCTGGGTTATCTTAGCGTAACTAAACTAAAAAAAAGTTTAAACAATAAACTTAGAAGCAATTGATGGCCGTTTCGTTCTAGTATGAGACTCCTCAGCAGTGCTCATCAATGACCCCGCATCGCGAGATAGTAACTCACTGAAGACAATGATAGACGGTTGCTCAATTTCGTGTGTTGATTGAAGTTAGACATTAACATCGTTGGGAACCAGCTCAGTGATCCAGAGGTTAAGTGTTCGCGCGTGAGACCAATAGTTTCTGGGTTCGAATCTTGCGAGGCAGGATCGTGAATGCGCACTGCTGAGAAGTCTCACACTAGGACGAAACGTTCGTCCAACGTCTCCAGGTTTTCATTGGTGGTCTATCTCCAATTGACTCATGATTTCAACTGTGAAACTACTAAAATCCTCACAAAACCCCCTTCTGATAAACAATAAACATTAGTATTTTGCTACTCAACGATACTTTTCCTAAATATTATCTATTCTGAATAATACATTCATAAATTGACATTATTGACTAATAATTTTCATTCATTATTCAATAACGTTGATAATAAATTTGTTTTTCTATAACTGAGCATTAGAAATAATTTCCGTCACAAACATCAAGGAATACTGGAGAGTCGTTTTATTGTAATTTGAAACTCTGTTTGTACACGTTCATGACACTATATGGAATTTGATTCGACACTTTAAGATCCCAACAACTTTATTATGTTTCTGTTATATCTTACAACCGACCAATACACGTAGAAAACTTTAAGCAACCAATACGCAGGAAGGACGAGGGATACCGTTACTCTATGCTTGACGGTTGTTCCAATACTGACTAGCCCCCAAACAAATAGGAAGAAGACAAGACCAATAATCACCTGTTCAAGATCGTTACTATCTATGTGAAGATGGTGACAGCTGATGGGGAGATTCAGGACTCGGGTTTCATCCTATTTGGGACTGATCAGCTGAATATATCTGAATCCCAGAGTTAATGCTCACTCCAGGACTTGAATTCATTACCGTTACCCACTAAGCTACTGAGTCCAGATCACCACTATCTTGTGCAAAGGGGTAGTATTAGTAAATCATGCGAATATTATGAAAACAATTTTCAAAACAAAGGAACGCTAAACGGCTGTTTCATTCTAACGGTGACTTCCCAAGTAGTGTACAATCAAAAATTCATAAATGACCCAGACTCAGGGCCCTTATATATCTTTCAAATACGGAATAAGATACCATTCAGAAGACGAATTGAATGAAACAGGTGTCATATTGTCTTTTTTTAGTTTCCACTGCATTTACAACACACACTGATTCTGTTCAGTACACTTCTCAGACACTTAATCACCGAATTCAAGAATGAATCCAATGTAGTGAATCGACTGCACCCAACTTTCTTCCAACCTACTCAGATTCCATTAACCAATAGGGTAAACATTGGCTACAAATGTGTAATACATGCTTAAATCATTAGAAGTTCATGTCTCTGTTAAACTACTTACCATTTCAACCTACATATGGTCTGAACAATTTTGTCATTAGACTAATAAACTTAATTCATTCAACAATTTCTCCATTATAACTTTATGATGATTAAAAATTATATTGATACAGATGTATTTTCATTTAAGGATAATTCTTGATCCGTTATTGTTATACTCCGTGGAGATTTGTGGATGGTAACTTTGCGGACTATTTATGAACCAATATGATATGTATATTTCCTATTGTATAATTGTTAAGTAACTAAACTATTCATATTCGTGTCCCTCTTATTATAAGCTTTATTTTGACCCATAGACTATTATTATACGATTTACCATTCTTGAGTTATCCTTAGTCCATTAATTACAGTTCCCCCTATTCACAGCCACATTTGGCTAAATCTTGTACAAATGTTATTTTCTACTTTATGGTACGATGTGATCTGTCTGGTTGGTATATAAACCCAGTATATTTGAGAATAATGATTCATTTTGCAGAAGCTCTAATTGGTGTTCTAGACCTAACTGGCTGGGCTAGGCAGAAACCGGGACTGATAATTACTCAAGACTGCTCATACTGTTTTTCGTGTATCATTACTCTGATCGATAACTCACACCTCTCTAATTGGAGGGAATCAACACGTCATATATTAACAGGGCACACACTCACTCGATATAACAGTTATATATTGTCTTCTGGTATTTATGAATCAAAATGAAACATTTGCTATTGTGGATAATAATTATATTTGATGTTCATTGGCATCAATCCCTTATTATTATTATTATTCCATCAATTTCTTGACACTTAGCAGTTATACACACGTAAATTCAGCGTTCCAACTTTTTTATTTTCAAATGGATTCGATCTAGACAAAGAAGGACCTGACATGAATGGCATTGATCACCACCCAGTGATCAATCAATTGTAAGTAGAGCTCAGTTCTACAGGTCAGTCGAGGCTACGATAGCTCAGCGGTAATGTCTCTGTCGAGAGATTGAATCCTTCAAGGGGGTATCAGTTTCCTCAAAATTACAGATACACCTTGCTGACAAGTAACAAGTAGCACGAAACCTAGGTCAAGGGTTTCTTGTTGACTACCTCCAACCACCATCTTATGAATTTATACTATCCAACTAATAACTATTAAAAGGATACTTGTGAGCCAATCAGTAAGCCTATCAGTTACTTTGATATTTCTATTCACCACTTCCTAGTTGCTAGGATTCTCCTATTTTTCAACACTTAAAGGAAAACTGAAGCTTTAAGCATGTAAGAATCTTTACTTTGAAGGTTAGCCTATGTACGGGAAACACTGGTATTTACCGAATCATGTATAACTTTGAGCTTCTGGAGGCTACTGGAAAGCTTGTTGAAATTAGTAACATATTCGGCAGTTACTCGGTTAGGACAATAAAAATATTTTCAGTTATTTTCTAGATTTTTTCTTGAAGGGTTCTCTGTGTTATCAGGTGATAATACGATCTAATCAAAATTCTCTTCAGTACAAATAACATATCAAAAATTTTATATAGTTGAGATCATGAAGTCAATTGAAAGCTAGACCACCATCGAAAACCTCGAAGAACTGGACGGCCATTTCTTCTTATTATGGGACTCCTTAGCAGTGCGCATCCACGATCTCGCCACACGAGATTCGAACGCAAGACCTACCAGTCTCGCGCCAGAGCAATTAACCTCCAAAGCCCTGAGACGTCCGGCATCCAACGGTGTTAATGTCTAACCCCAACCAATCCACGAAATTGCGCGACTAGCTTCCATTGTGCTGAGATAGATACCTGTCTCTACCTGACATGGATTAGCTCCACTGGCCACGACTTCTCACTTCTGTGCACTGCTGAGGAGTCCGACAATAGGACAAAACGGCAGTCCAGTGCTTCCAGGTTTTCCATGGTGGTCTAACTTCAATTGACTCATGATCTTACCTATATAAAATTACTAAAGTCTCCACAAAACCCCCTTGTGAGTATATCAATTTGTCAAACAAGCTGTTAGTTATAACACTGATTGATTATTCAGTAGTAACCAATGTCATGTTTGTCTAGCCCTTCTTACTTCTGGTCGAATTCTATTAATCGAGTTTAAACGTGGCTACCAGTCTAATCGACTGCGAATTGCATCGCAGACTATAAGCCTCAGTGAAACGGGAGCGAATCCACCAGAGAGCATCAATTCCTCACAACTCTAAGTACACCTCAATGACAAGTCCCCAACAGCATAAAATCTTGATCCAGAATTTATCACCAACCATCTTTCACCACCCCCAAAAAAAGTATTAGTTCCGTTTAGTATTATTTTAATTATTCTCTTGATATAAAAACAAGACACCTATCAATTTTTTAACATAAAGAAGTTTAAAATGCAATGAAAAACAATACCTTAATTTACAAAGTTCATTCATTCAATGGATTGTTATCAATAGTATATTATACAATATAAAATGTAAGAAATAATTGTTTTTTGTATTTTTTTTGGTCAAATAATTAAAATAATAAAAAAAAGAAAACGCTGAAGTTAACCCCCCCACACACACACACATACGCACATGTAAATAGACGATTTCATTACGTCTAATCAAGTTCTTATTACTTTGTGTAGTATCCAAAGTTTTTTTTGTACAAATAAACATGGTATTTAACTGATTTAAAAAATCTGTTCCTATTTCCATACTTCTTTTTAATCTGTTGTCACCGTTACCGTCACCTCCACCGTGATCATCCAGTATCATCATCATCATCATCATCATTATCATCATCAATATTATTGATCTTCATAAATGTATCCATGTTTGTTTAAAACTGTATATGTTTTTTTATTTGACAGACACAAAACAAGTTTACAAATAAAAAAAAAGAAAGAAAAAAGAAACGTTTACAAAATACCATGGAAACAAAAAAAGTCAATTAAAATTGAAATTTTTGCAACAAGAATCTCATTAGATTTGAATGTCTATTGTTATTATCTCTATTGTATACATATGTTGAATGGATGAAGATATTGGCAATTGAATGGGATGGAAGTTGTTGAATGGCAGAATATGAATAAATAGTGATAATTAGAGATGCAGAATATCAGGATACATAAGAAACAAGATTGTTATTCATCTAAAAAAAACATTGTATAGAAAAGAAAAAAAACCAGTTACTATGTATATATACATGCATGACAAACAATACTTAAATGCTATTGGTCCGTTGTATGACCTTGATTTTGATTGGTCAACCAATGAGTGATTTTGTTATATGGTAAGTTTATTCATAATCAGCTGATTATTAGTTGCCGTTTGGAAAATTCTCTATTAAGATTAGTTATTTCAATTTGATCAGTTTTATTATATCCTGGTGAAGATTAAATTATGGGTAACTTCTAGGATCTATTAATGAACTATTATTCTATATATATTTTTATCGTATAATTATTCAGTACTTAACTCCGCCTGTAGCTCCTCCGGAGATGTGGAGAACTACGAAAGCTATCAACCAGAAGATACAGGTGTTTATGAACAGTTGTCTACGCACGATACTTCGGATCCGTTGACCATACACTATCAGTAACATTATACTCTGGGAGAGAACAAACCAGATTCAAGTGGAGGAAGAAATGAGGAAGAAGCGCTGGAAGTGGATAGGATACACGTTGAGGAAATTACCCAACTGTATCACAAGGCAAGCCGTCACTTGGAATCGTAAAGGCCAAAGGAAGAGAGGAAGACCAATAAACACAATACGCCGAGAAAAGGAGACAGACATGAGAAGAATAAACAAAAATTAGATAGAACTAGAAAGGAAGGCCCAGGACAGAGTAGGTCGGAGAATGGTGGTCGGCGGCCTATGCTCGATTGGAAGTAACAGGCGTAAGTAAGTAAGTAAGTAATTCAGTACTTAGATTGTATGTATCTATATTCATCTTATTATAAGCTTCATTTCCACCTATAAATTATTATCATACGATTTATTGTTCCTAAATTATATTCAGTTTATTGATTATTGTCTCCCACGTTCACAGCCATATTTTAGCTTGATCTTGTACAAATGTTATTTCCTATTTTATGGTTTCATGTGGTCTGGTTTGTCTATTATATAAACCAAGTATGTTTGAGATAAATCATTCACATATCAGAAGCTGTTATTGGTGTTATGAACTCAACTGGAAGAGCTAAGCGGACAAAGGACCAATAAGGACGCTAAGCTGTTTATACCAGTCGAACGTCATTGATTTGACACAGTGCTAACATTGGATAAGTTGAATTTCGATTGGCAAATAAATCACGTCATAAAAAGCCGGCCTTTTAATTCACACCAAGTTTTTTCTATAAAATTATTCATTTTATCAACTAAGATGTGTTACCATAAAAAATATGTCACTGAATAAGATTCAAATGAGACTTTTTTTATTACTACAGCTTATGATTTTCCACTGTTTATTATTATCTCTTAAGACTAACACACCCAAAATCTACATTTAAGAGGCTGGGGTATTTAACAAAGGAAT
Organism: Schistosoma mansoni; assembly: GCF_000237925.1. Lineage (NCBI taxonomy): Eukaryota > Metazoa > Platyhelminthes > Trematoda > Strigeidida > Schistosomatidae > Schistosoma > Schistosoma mansoni. The sequence goes on from NC_031496.1 coordinate 34,077,490, forward strand.
CCAAAGGAAGAATTTCATATCATTCGAGATAATTTAAGTTGATCTATATTCATTTTGATGTTCTTGCAAACATTCGAACCTAAAATCCATTGCTTTAAGCATTAGATCCTCACCGTGTTAAACTAATGGTGTATTCTGGAGTTAATCAAAAAACAATGATATGTAGAATCAGGATCCATTGTTAATGTTTTTATGCCACCAGAACAGGTTCACTGTTCTAAACAAGAGAAATAAGGCTGGAAACACATCGACTTATATATATTATGTTGAAATTTTATTTTCTGAGCCGGAGGGCAGTTCAGTCATGAAGCTTTCATGGTCTTCCTGGATAATATTATCACCACTTCAAACTTCTGATACGTGTGAGGCAAGAGACTACCTCCACAAAAGACTAATAGTCTGTTCTCTTGACCTTGAACTCAACTGGTTACTTATGACACTTCGTCCTATCGTGATTGTACACAGTTTACATTAGAATAAGTCGGAATTATGAGTAGTATATAAAGGTATTTTCTTTGGATAACTGGATAACTGCCATAACGTTTCAAATTTGACAAAAAGAGAACAAAATTCACCTTCTGGATTATGATTGGTCCGTTAGTGAACTAAATGACTTCACTCTGATTTTGAATAATTATTCAACTTATTTCAACAAGTGAACCAATGATCTCTTTTTAAAATGAGTATACACAATTACAGAGGGAAAAAGTAACACCTTGCTTACTTTTAATATCATTTGATTGAAGTATTCGACTGGTTGTAGTTAAATGTTGTAGATGATGTTCATCTTGGTATTGCTGTTGATAGAGATTCTTAGAATTATGATGATGATGATGATGACGACGATGGTGTTGACTATTACATCTTCGACGATATTTATCTAAGGATGGACGCCTGGTAAGAACTTCTTTAACATGTCCAGAACAATCACTTGCAGAATCTGGATGAGATAAAGACAGTTCACTGGCACCGGTATGCATACTTTCATAACCACTACTCGATGGTCCACCGCCCCCACTGCCTCCACCAAGGGCGCAACCACCACCACCTCGACGAGAGGATCGACATACTGATGAAGATAATTTTCCACTGTAAGTTAAGATTTATAGAAAATAAACTTACAATGTTTTTTGATGAAACAAAAACTATTAAATTTGAAATATATATTTTTTTTCCGACAGTTTGAGTTATGAATTAACATCCGCTCAAGAACTATGAAAACTAGAGTAAATTGAATGACCGTTTTCTTCTACAAACGGGATTCTGCAACGGCATTCAATCACGACTTGAAAAAGAATGGATCTTCTGAGGAGAGATCAAGCCACCTAGTTCTTTTTTGTTCTTAAATGTTAGTTTTTTCTTTGATCTTCACTATTATCTGAGTGATTGTTATCATTTTTTAGCCCACTTATTTTATTGTGTCCCAAGGTCAGTGAGTGCTACTACATAAGCAACGTTATTCTATTTTTATTGTTGACTCTTTTTCGGAAAGTCTCGTTTTCTTTATCTCATATTAGCCCGGTAATTATTAACGATGTGTTTTCGTGTTCCAGTAACCATTCTGTTGAATCCTTCATACTGTTGTTTACGAAATTGAGACGACGAAAAGAGAATGTCCAGCGCTTTAATTGGATTGATGAACAAGGAAAATTCTGATTCTAAACCAATAGTACACATGGACTCCAGGATCTTGAGGAAACAAGTGGTATATGAACCTATTGTTGGCCACCAGCTACTATAGGACTGTATCTCCTTACGTTTCTCCACTGTGCCTTGTGGATTAGACCTCTAGGTCAAAGGCTTGCGGAGTGGTCCCCTAAGAAAACCACCTGCTTCGTTTTGGGCACACGAGCAATATCCCAGCCCTCACACAAATCGAATGATTTATGGGGCTCATATCTATTTGATGCCTCCTTGTACCAAGTTTTATATGTTTAAACAAAATAAAATAAACAAATGATTCTAATTCAATAATCTATAAAAGTATTTTAGTTACAGCAATATTTAAAAGTTATGGGTTCGAGACCGTTTGTAAGATGCGATTGCTTACACCATTAAACAATCACAAATTAAGATTAAACATCTATTTACTGCCTACTACCATTTTGTAGATCCACACATTTGATATCAATTCATGATTTTTCAATAAACTCTTTATTAATGTTCATTCATATCAGAAGGGGTTTTGTGGATATTATAGTAATTTCAATTGTTGAGATCATGAGTCAATTAAAGCTAGACCACCATGGAAAACCTGGAAGCCCTGTACAGCCGTTTCATCCTATTGTGGAACTCCTTAGCAGTGCGCATCCACAAAACCCCTTCTGGTATTAATCAACATATGCTCACTAGTGAATGGCTTCAAGAAATATTTCCTGGAGTTCTGATGAGAAGCAGTGACCAGAAGAGTTTAATCGGGTCTGTTGTGAGATAGTAACTCACTGAAGACAATGATGGATAAGTCACTCAATTTCGTGGACTGGTTGAATTTAGACATTAACACCGTTCGATACCGGCTCAGTGGTTCTAGAGCTTAAGTGCTCGTACGCGAGAGTGCCAGGTCCTACATTCGGATCTCGCGAGGCAGAATCGTGGATACACATTGCTGAGGAGTCCTAAAACAGGACGAAACGGCCTTCATCATATCTACCATCGAAAAACAAAACAAAAAAGAGAAAAATGAAAATTTACCTAATTCCATTAAATCCAATAGATGATGAATGATTTAATAAATTTAAATGATGATTATCATTTTTATATTGATTTAATTCATTATTTTCTATATAACATAATTTATATTGATTATGATTATATTGATTTTGTATCGATTTTTGTTGTTGTTGTTGTTGATTAGACTTAGATATTAAATTATTATTGATTGAATATTGATTATTAAATTGATCAAATAAATAAGATTTTTGATTGCATTGATCGATAGAATTTTTAGTTACCATAGTAGTTGAAGGATTATTATTATTATTAACAAATAAATTTGTAGGAAGATTTATTGTATGAAGAGGAGGAGGAGGAGGAGGTGAATGAGGAGGATGAGGAGGGGGAAGAGGAGAAGGAGGAAGAGGATGATGCAGATGATGATGATGATAATGATCACATATAGTAGATGATAATTGATTTGATTTTTGACAATTTGAATAATTGAAAGAATTTAATTTGATTGGTTCAATTTTATTCATACCATTATTATTAGTAGTATTATTAGTAGTATTAGTATTACGAATACATAAGTTTTGTTCATTTTTACAAATCACTTTATTTTCTTTTTTCCCTTTTTTACGTAAACGAAAACTACGAAATAATGGTAAAGTTAAAAATTTCAATGATAATTTCATTTTAGTTTTTTCTTCATTATTATTAGAATAATTCACTGAACTACTGAATTCATTCATAGTAGTAGTATTAGTAGTAGTAGTAGCAGTAGTCATATTAGTAGTAATTTTATCACAAATATGAGGTTGATAAAGATGAGGAGGATGAGGTGGAGGATGAATAGATTTGTGTTTTTGTTCTTGTCTTTGTTGTTGATCAAGATTGATTGATTGTTGATACAATTCTATACAATGTGCATGTTTTGATGTACATATATGTGGTATATTATGACCATTATTACTATTATGATTACTTCCGTTTTCATATGTTCGAGGATGATAATTATGATGCTGATGCTGCTGCTGCTGTTGTTGCTGATCATGATGATGGTGATGTTGATGGTGAGGATGATGATGATGTTGATAATAATTATGATTATGAAACAAATTTAAATTGGTCATTTGATTTTGATTGATTTGTTCATGATTAACCAATTGATCATTTAACTGATTGCCTATATTATAATTTGGATTATATTTATAATCTTCTAACAAGTTATCTGATACAGGCAATAATGACTGATAATAACTACTATATGAAGATTGTAAGTTATGTAGTTTTGTTTCTTTTGTTGATAAAAAGATTGGAGTAGAATGAGATTGAGGAATTTTACAAAGATGATCAGATTTAATAAGATGAGATGAATAGAATGGTATATTTGTATCATTGTTACTTGATAAAAGTGATGGAGGAGGTACTGATAAAGATGAACTATAATCAAAAACAATGAAATAAAGAATAAATTAACTTAATTCTATTAGGAAGAAAGATATGTGGATATTGTTCAATGTTTTCAAGAAATTGTTAACACGATAGAATGATTTTAATTAGATAACCATTGAATAACAAGGAGAATTGAGCTCCAGAATTCTCTGAGTTCACAAACAGTTCACTATCTTCAGATCATTGAGTTGGTATCGTGCACCGATCAATTCCTAACCATTATCTGTTACCATTATTCTCATATTCAACCTCATTCAGTAGTTCCCTAACTAAAATCAATCCATGTGATTGATGTTGACACATTTTCGTTTAAAACTTTACATTACTTATAAGTAGTTTGATGTTTTTAGTGAAATTCTTTATGGGCTAATGTACAAGTGTAGTAGAACACAGACAAATATTTCAGTGAGATGACACTTTTAAGAAATTCCTTTAATAGTTTGTATTTGATCAGTATAGTAAAATACTATGTTCAAATATGTGGGCTTAAAAAACATAATATCTTAGTTTTTCCTACTGAAATAGACAGATGAAAGTTTGCATTTACTAATTCGTGTTTAAATTTTAGGTGTCGATATAATTATTCCTGTTTGATCGTTAATAAATGATCACTCATTATTGAATTCTGAATAATTAGTTTATGTACTAATATACATAAGGAATAGCAATTGCGATAGTGAGGAATACACTATTTGAATGCCGGCGAATACATATTTGGTTAAATTATCAGCTGACTGACTAGTATAAAAACACGATCAATAAGGTTAAGACGCGTACCCACCCACTCAACCAAATACAATATTTATCTGGGAACATTAGTGAATATGTTAACGAACTTTATAGAATGCAAAATGATCATATACTCTTTCTTGACCGAAGATCTACTTCCATTGCATAATGATATTATTTGAAGAATTACAAACAATGAGAAGGAGCCTGAGGCGATTACTTTGATCTAGGTTACGTTAGGACTATTAGGTCATTCGTATTTTTTTGTCTCATAACCGACAGAACGTGGAGATTTCTAACACGTAGAGTTGTGGAGACTTTTGGACTTTGATTAGACAACTATTGAAACCCGGGAGGTACTGACCAGTCGTATCACCCTAGTATGGAATTCCTCAACAGCGCACAACTACGACTCCACCAGAGGTCTAAGTTTGCACTCTCCAGCTTTTTGGTGATCGCTTAACTTCCAAATTACTAAACTGGTATCAAATGATTTACATTTCTAATTTCAATCAATTTCCAATACTGTACAACCATCTTGCAATGACATCGGTGAGTAGCTGACTCACTCACGACATGGTTTGACATCACTAGTCCACTTTTCATTCCTTAATACCTCATATACACGACCTCTAGATTATTTAAGTCTTAATATAAACATGATATTTTCAACTCCATAAATGAACTGACCCTTTCGCTTTTTGTTATCTATAACCTTTCTTTTTCAAATAATTTGGAGAACTACAGTTAAACTTAACAACCAAATCTTGATTTAATTTATAAACGACTGACTCAAAATTTTACACATTATCAGTATGAAGATTCGTAGAGCTTGTAGTATTTCCACATTGAATTTATGAGTCAATTAAAGCCAGAGAACTATTGAAAACATAGAAGTATTGGACGACCATTTCGTTCTAATATGAAACTTTTCATGTTATCAAACTATACTAGAATCTATTAGAATTCTCTAAATTATTATTTATACACGAGAATTGAAAATAGACATGAAAAAGGATGAATAGCAACTGAAAAGAACTGGAAATGATTGTCCAGGACAGAGAGGAATGGTGAATGCTGGTGGTTGGCCTATGGGGTAGGTAACAGGTGTAAGTAAGTAAGTACGTACGTATGTATGTATGTAAGTGAGTAAGTAAGTGAGCGAGTAAGTAAGTAAATGAGTAAGTGTTGGGGATGTTAAATCCCCAGAACTTACTTGATAAATGACTTATTTTTGTAATTTTATTTTGAAAATTTGAATTTCCTTGTTTTCGCGCCAAAAGCGCTCCTTTCACCTTCGATTCGTATTTCCCACTTGGAAATATCTTAAACTCTATTGGTCCGTTGTATCTTTTTAGTGTGCTATTTTGTAATGCTTCTCAAGGACAACTTTATACTGTATAAATACGTTTGATTTTTTCCTATTTCTGATCGCTTGTACTTCAGTTGCTTACGGAATATATTTTCCTTTATTTCGTCTTGGACTTCTCACTCTAGTTAGCGGGGCCTGGGACAACGGATTAGATTAGCCTATCATGTCATTGTCATTGACCTTCGTTCGTTTACCGAGAAGTCATAATTAGAATCAAGCATATCAGTAAGTAAGTAAGTAGGTAAGTAAGTAAGTGAGTAAGTAAGTAGGTGAGTAAGTAAGTAAGTGAGTGAGTGAGTGAGTGAGTGAGTGAGTGAGTGAGTGAGTGAAGGGGTGAGTAAGCAAGTGAGTAAGTATGTAGGTGAGTGACTGGGTAAGTAAATAGGTAAGTAAGTAAGTAGGCAGGTAAGTAAGTAAGTAACTGTTTAATTAATCAATATATGTTAATACAATCTTACCTATACAATGAAATTCCTTGTTTATTATTAAATATTTCATTTCCTTTTGATATATAAATTGAATTTATGAATGAATTATTTTGTTTTGTATATTTTGATGAACCAATTGCAGAATCATTAAATGTTGATGGTGTTATTGAATGAATAGAATGAGTAGTACTATTATTATGAGTAGTAGTAGTAGTAGTGGTGGTGGTAGTAGTAGTAGTAGTGGTAGTAGTAGTATCATTAGCACTATTACTATTGTTTATATAACAAGTATTACATAATGAACAATTGATTGTATTATCCAAATTCATTGATTGACATAAATATGGTGTACTAATTGAACTAACCCATTCAGCAACACGAAATAAAGAATTATTAAGTGTAGTATTAGTAATATTAGTAGTAACATTATGATTACTAATATTATTAGTAGTAGTAGTATTATTATTACTATTATGTAATGAGTTATTTGTCAATTTCTTATCAACTATAGGGGTATTCAATTTTGATCTTATTGAATATTGATCTTTCATTTGATTATGATTATAATAATCTTGTTGATTAGATTGTTGTTGACATTGATCATTGATTGATGTATTAAAAGGAACAATAGGGGATTGTGAAATGGTTTTATTATTGATTTCATTATTCTCTGTAAAGTTTATACTAAAAAAAAATAGAACACAAAGAATCAGAACAAAGATTTGAAAATCTTTTTTAGTTCAGTACAACATTTAACTCCGTCTGTAGCTCCTCCGAGGACTACTGCCGATCCCAAGCCCGGGTAAAGGAGGAGGGTTGGGTATGGGGTTAGCGACGCCATCCCGTAGAAAACCAACTCGCTAAAAAAACGCTAACCAGAAAAAGTAAGTACCAGAATTTAATCATTAACATAGATGATTTAGAGTGGAGATTGCTTGTTTCGATGTGAGTTTTAATGAAGAACTTACATTTTGATTGAGATCATGAATCGATTGATATTAGACCATCATTGAGAAACCCTGGAAGCACCGTACAGCCGTTTCGTCCTAGTATGGGACTCCTCAGCAGTACGCATCCACGATCTCAGTTCGAGAGATTCGAAACCAGGACCTATCGGTCTCGTGCGCGAACGCTTAACTTCTAAATCACTGAACCGGTATCCAACGGTATTAATTTCTAACTTCAAGCAATCCACGAAACTCCGCGACCATCTTCCATTGTACTGAGGTAGACACCTGTCTCTAACAGGTTTTCCATGGTGCTCTAACATCAATCGATTCATGACCTCGATCAAAAACTAAATAACCTCCACAACCCCATACTGATAAAAACTCAGATTTCATGATAGAACTATTGAACAACAGAGACTACTGAAGATTGAGTCCACACCAACGAGTAAATAAGGTATTGAATATCAGACCTTCCAATTTAGTGATCCAATTGTGTTGATTCTTCTGAGAAAATAATGAAATCTATAGTCAAATACATTGCCACTAAGTTATTCAAGCTGTTTTTTATCACTGGTAATGTTTAGAAATCAATGTTTATTTCTAGACTTATTTAGCCAAATAACGTTGAATCACACCTTATATCATAGAGTAAATCATACCAATCGACTACTCAAAGTGGAAAAAACGAAGCATAATTCCAACCTTTTTAACCCAGTGACTAAAAGTCGAACCCAACATTCCATCAACAATTATAAACTTTGAGTTTACAGAATCCGATTGACTGTCTCAATTACAGAGTACCATACTGTTCAACTATGTTTATCGATCCCCTTATCAATGAGAAACTATTAACAGTAATAATAACAATTCAATTATAATAATAACAAGGTGAAGTCACTGCTGTCCGAGTTCTTTATCTGAGAAAAAAATGTTATTTCTGCAAATGCATCTTGCCTTAATATCTTTCTAGTCTATAATCTTAGCGTTGTGTACTATACTACTTATTAATAATCACTAGTTAACTTTACTTTTCATGATTTTGAGTATATAGTGTATCGCACTGCATTGTTCTTGTATGGTACTCCTAAATACTCACGTGAATTCATAATATTCAACACACTTATTACTGTAATTGCAAATTCTCAACGTTTGTAAGAATTACCTCCATTTTTCATACATTCACTGGATCTTTGTTTAAGTCTAATAGTCTCCAGATTTTACGTTCTTAGTCTCTGTCACGAGAATTAACGGATATTGTTGGCTTTAGACACATAAAATTGTTAGCACCTACCTCCCAATTCTATATACAATCGTCCTGAACGCCAAAAATACATCGGAAATTAAGGTTTGTAGTACTTCTTTCTAAACTCAGATTTTTCCCACTTAACTTTATCATATGATCATCAGACACTTCGATTAGCTAAACACAAATAATATTATCCTAAAATTTCCAACCCACCTCCTCCCCCCCTAATTATTTATAATTCAAAACAAAAATATTATATTCGCCTAGTATTGTTTGTTTGAATCTTCCCATTGATGTTTAGGACTGCAACTGGTCTAACCTTTTTTAGAAGATTCAAACAAACAATATTAAGTGAATTTAAACTTCACCCCATTGCACAAGCAAGTGGCTGTCAGGACTCAGTAGCTGACTGGATAACGCGATGGCGTTTGAGGCGAATGGTACTGGGTTCGAGCCCCAGAGTGAACATCAATTCTGAGATGCAGGTACGTCCAGCCGACGAGTCCCAACTAGGACGAAACGTGCATCATCGATTCCACTGCTAGCCACTATCCATCTTTGCTTAAAAAAATGATATCATTATGACAACAACAAAAGTACAACACATTATAATACTAAAAACAATACAAAATAATGATTATTACCTTGGTGATAAAGTAATTTGATTCTTTGAATTTGATGTAACAATCATATCATGCATAGTAATAGGTTGTTTTAATTGATTAATAAATGATGATTTAGTACCATTCAAATTTAATATTAATTCTTCATCTTCATTTAAATGATTCAAATACTAATTAAGAGATAAAAAAATGAACACTTTTTCAAAAAATCTCTGAGTCAACCAGCACTTAATAGTTAAATGACTGATAATAGTCTAAGGGATAGGAATGAGTCGATCTAAGCTAGACCACCATTGAAAACCTGATAGATTTGGACGGCCATCTCATCCTAGGATGACACTCTCAGAATGTTTAACTTCTAGACTACTGAGGTAGCAACATGTTAAGTGTGATACAGTTATTCATATCAGTGGCTGAAAGGTTGTGTAAAATCTTGAATCGATTGAAGTTAAACATTATCACCACTGGATATCAGATCTGTGATCTTGAAGTTAGGCATTCGTGTGAGAGACTGAAGATCCTGGGTTCGAGTTCTGCATACAAATTGTGAATGCTCACTGCTGAGAAATCCTGTATTGGAACAAAATGGTCCCGGGAACATGATAAAGATGATTTAGAAAAAGACCAAGGATAATTGTAACACAATTATAAAGACAATAATTTATTAACTCTGAGGAAGTGGCTTATATTAGGTTACGAAATATTGGAAATGCAATTTTCTACTCATTAAAGACAGTAATTGTTAAAAATCTTCCATTTACTACAACTGGTCAATCTCTAATTGGCATATGTGCATACTGTGCGTATTGCCTCGATATAGCCTTATTTCACTGGGTTCGAGTCCCAGAGTGAACATCAACTCTGAGATGCAGGTACATCCAACTGACAAGTCCCAAATAGGAAGAAGTGGTGCTCGTCCTAGATTTCACTGCTAGCCACTATCCATCTTTGCTTACAAATATTGTTTGTTATTACTCTGTTATTTCTTTAATTAAAAAATAATTATGTTAACATTATGATAAAGAATGTATAACTATCTTGATTTTTCGCTAAAAAAAACTTTACTTAACTCTACTTACCTGAGGTACATTAACAGTTGTTACATAAGATGTTGGAATAGTGTAATTATTACACTTTGATGCTTCACGGATTTGTCTCCCAATATCAAGTAATACTTCCGTAGGTCTAGTATTATTATTAGTAGTAGTAGCAGTATTCGTCATGGTAGAAAGATTAGAAATATTATGATCTGTATTTTATAAAACAGAGTGGAAAAACGATTGAATAATCGTTAAGAAATAATAAGAATTGTATTGGTAAGAATTATATTCCTTACAATTTAAAAATGAAAGTCCCTCAAATTTAGCGTATTTCTTTAAACTACTTTAATAAAAATGTAGTAGGCAAAAATAAATCAACGAAATAATCCAATGTGATAATTCACTATTGGGTAGTATTGACTAAATACAACTTAGATCTCTCATTATCCTTTAGTAGTATGATGAAACATACTAAAAAAATATATAAACTAACAAATTGGGAGCTAACAAGTTCAATGTTTGTTTTTACTTTCAAGTGGTATCAATTCATAAGAAAATTATTTTATTGAATCCATCTTTAAATCTTGAATAATGTTGTCATTGAAAAATAATCCAGTTCAAATTTGATCCATAAAAAATGAGGTGGTCCTTCTAGGTAATTCATTTATTAGCCTCGATGTCACCATCGGTCACACAGAAAACACTAATCGTAGTTCTCCGGCGTTGAAAGGTTTTTGTATTGTCCTGCATAATCTCTGAGTTAATATTTCACTAGCTGCATCCCCACTGAATTGTAGGCGCATGAACAGGGAATTCTTATTCACTGTTTGTATTTCACCTATTCTCATCTTCGTCATCATATATTTAATTATAAACTTTCTAGAGTAACCGTTCTCCCTAAGATTATTACGCAAGATGTTTAGCTCATCTTCAACTATATCCGTAGAACATATAGTGAGTATTCGGTAATTAAAAGTTTTGATCAAGTTATGTTCGTACCGTAGAGGTAAAAAGCTAAGGAAATGTGTATACTTCCCTGTTCAGGTAGGTTTTCCGTTTAAATTCCCTTATAATGATCACCGAAATGAACAGGATTCTATCTTGATGTATTCCGTATTGGTATCTGGGAGTTTCAGCATAATTGGGTGTAAAAGATAATGGATTATAGTTTTGTGCTTGTCACTGGCCATCATTACTAGATGATATGTGTTGTACAATATCAAATAGTCATTGATTCTAATTTTAAATTTATCTTCGTGATCGAATGCAGGTTTGTGTACACACCTATGAGTCATGTGTTATGTATAAAAGATACTTTTACTACTAGCGGCTACTGAAATCGAAATATAAGTAGGGTGGAATGTATAACTTTATCCTAACATTTGATAGTTGATAAGTCTAGTATACTAAATGACTAGAATATTGACTTTTTAATTAATTTTTAGTCTACTGAAACTTATTACATTTAACTAAGCAATCCAGAATTATAAAAGTAAGTTTACGTTATCAAGACTCATTGTTAAATTCAATTTATATTACTAGTCAAAAAGAGTTAGTAGAGTTTATCTACAATTCAGTATTCCCTTCTAACTACCTTCAACTAAATAACATCAAAACTTAGTACAAATGGATATCAAGTCATTTAGTCTATTGAGTATACACTGGCAATATGTTTGATAACATTTATGAAGTAGTGAAACTTTATCAGTTCAGAAGGCCGGGACATGTGTTATGTATGCCCAACCACTAACTGCCTCGATGTGCGATGTTTTATGGTGTAGGAGTAGGTTGGAAGAAACCTAGGGACGGCCAGACCAAAACGTGGCACAATTCCATGAAGTCACTGACAAGTGGACTGAGCCATGTTGGTAGGTGTAGACTACTTTACCTGGTTGAGATTCGCAAGATGATAGTAATCGATGGTTAGAGACCTTGAATGACATAACTCAAAATCGTTTGCAATGACGAAGGTGCATCCACTCTTTGTGTTCTGCCAAACTCTAATCTTCTGAATTCTTCATATCTCTATCTTTTTTCTCCTTCCAAATTTATTTCACTGGAATATACTGCTTAAATAATATCTTCAAACCCTAATCTTTCGGATTGCTGCTTATACTCTTACTACTTGTATCACTATGGGATTTGAATGGACAACTGCATCTCTGTGCTAATGTGGTATGGCAACTCGAACTGATGTACGTACGTACGTACGTACGAAGTTCTACGTTGTGACTAACTGACTGACTGACTGACTTGATAACATTCAATACCAAATAAAACTTCTTAACTAACAGAAATAATAATAATAATCTTACTTTGTTTTTCATTCAACATACTACTTATTGGTAATTGACAACTTGTACATAAATTATCGAATGTTAATAATTTTGTTGTTAATAAATCCGTTGATAATTCATCTTGTAATGATAAATTTATAATAGATTGTTTTATAGAATTTGATTCATGTATTGTTTCAGCATCTTCAGTACATTCAGATATATCAGATAATGCTCTTGGTATATTATCATCAGTAGGATTATTTTCTAATGTAGAAAATGAACCATTCATTGTATTACTACTGAAATGATTTTCAGTAGTATGAGTAGTATTATTAAAATGTTGGATTGATGTACTGTGTACATTTTGTGCTTCAACTGAATTTATAATCTGAAATAAATAGATTTTTAGAAAACGTTTTGATAAATATACTTAAACATATGGAATCGTAGCTACTCATAATTTATTAAGATTTAACTACTCAACTGGCATCAAACTTTTCATGACACTCGGTTGTAGCTATGTTTCATTAATTAATCACCTTCGTAACAACAGTGTTTGAAATCAGAAGACAATAAGAAACGGCGACTACAGTATTTTGGAGGATAGCATAGATCACAAGGCTACAAGCACATCGAAAGAACTTGAAGCAGAGAGACGAATATGTGTATGCGAGCAAATACAAAGGCAAATTTATAGTCAAATCGAATCAAGGTGCATATGGGAAAGGCAAAGGCCAATAATGGGATTCGAATACATATATACATGAGGAAGGGAATGATTCATTGAGCAATAGTTAAACGATCAATATTTTAGTTAGAGAGAGATGTATACACAGGTTGTCACATGTGATCAAGAGTACACGTTTATACAGACAAGATAATGATCATAATAGTACAAAGAAATATGAGAATTGTTACTGTTCCAAATAACATTGTCTGTTACATAAGTTAATAAAAGGGCTCAACAAAAATTAACCATAAACGAAATCGATTATAGGAGAGTTGCTATAACTCAAAGGGGGACTAGATCGCTTTGGAATTATATATTTAAGAGGAGTATAACTAAAGTGTACCAAGTTGGGAGATCATACACGATTGAATTATTTTCATCTTGTAAGGATGGCTCGTTGGCAAACTCAAGAAATCCTTAAAAAGCCCAGGAAGAGCCGAAGACATTCCATCCAATCACCACTAAGGGAACATTCTAGAATGTCGACATGTAGCCTCCCTATTGGATGAATAGAATGACTCCCTATGTGCCTATTGGCTGTCTGAAACGATGATTTACCTTCAGCCAAAAACTATAAATACATGAGATTTCTGTACTATATTTGACACTGTTTTGAGGAATAAAATTCCTACTTACTATTCTTCTGTCTTCTCTCTTGCGACGTTGCGGGTTCGATCGTTCAAGTAGTCTAGTAGTACGCAGCATAGCAAGAATCAAAGCTCTAGATATAACACATCTGAATATAGATTGTATATTCTATATGACTGATAACAACTGCTGTATAATATACTCGAACCCTTAATTTGTAAACAGATATCTGGCCTACACAAGTGGACAAACAGTAAGTAAGCTTTCTAAATTTACTATAGGACTTCCTCGGACAATAACCTACCAGCTTTAATGAGAATTTCATGATAAATGAATTGATCAGTATACTCAAATATTTCAACCCCTTTGATCTATCTAGTAAATGATGTCAAACTATCCTAAACTAACTCTTTCCATTTATAGTCGAAAGCGTGAGTCAATTAAAGCTAGACCACTATGGAGAACCTGGAAGCACTGGACAGCCGTTTCGTCCTATCGTGGGACTCCTCAGCAGTAAGCATCTACGACCTCGCCTCACGAGATTCGAACTCAGGACCTACCAGTCTCGCGCCAGAGAACTTAGCCGATAGACCACTGAACCGGCATCTCATGGTTTTTATGTCTAACCCCAACTAATCCACGAAGTTGAGCAACCCAAAAGAGCCGTCCAGTGCTTCCAGGCTTTCCCTGGTGGTCTAGCTTCAATTGACTCACGCTTTCAACTATGAAAACACTAAATCTCCACAAAAACCCCTTCTTTCCATTTAGATAAACAAAAAACACATCCAAAACACATGGACGTTCTTTACTTGAAACGATCAAAATACTCTTCATTTTATCAAATAGTTTACTAACTATACCCTAATAACAAACCACTACCAACAATTTTTAAAAAAAATCATTTAACATACTGGTTCCTCTTTCATTTGTTCACATGATTCTTCTGTATTTGATACAAATGATGTCTGAATATGATCTTTGATTAAATTATGTACAACATTATGATAAGATGGTGGTGGTGGTAGCGGCGGTGGCGTCGACGACAACGGTGATTGCGTTAAAGACAATGATTCATTTGAAATAAATAATACTTTAGAAGAATCATTCACAGATAAATTATCTTTACAATTTGACACATTTACAATATCATTTGTTTGTTTAACTAATGATGATAATGATACATTTGGACCATCAATCCAAGTTTCTTCCCCAATATTCATTATTGTCTCTGATATTTTCATTGAAGATGATGTTGCTGTTGTTGTTGTTGTTAAAGATTGTAGAAATTTTCTAGATTTTGTTTTATTCATAATACGAGGCCATACAGTTGCATTTGTTCTAGGAATCATTCGTTTAATTGTTATACAATTGTTCATAGTTGATAATTCATTCATATGAGTAGTACGTTGATTCTATTAGGTAAAAGGATAGAAATGAATGAGTTTATAATGTAATTTTAAGTAGGGTGGAGAAGAGTTGTAGCTCAGCGGGGGGGGGATGATTTTGATGGAGTTTTTGTTCTCTTAGCTCCACGACTAAATCATCCAGCTCAGAGAATAAAACTCTATCAAAATTATGTCATTTTAACTAAGCTAAACTACCAAAGAAAACATGGAAGCACTGGACGGCTGTTTCATGGATGCGCACTACTGAGCAATCCCACAATAGGACGAAACGGCCGTCCAGTACTTCCAGGTTTTCCATGGTGGTCTAGCTTCAACTGACTCATGATTTCAACTATGAAAATACTGAAATATTCACAAAACCTCTTCTGATAATAAAAACTTAATAGCCTATTTATAATAAATTATATCAATGACAAAGTCTTTTTAAAGAGATTTATATTGTGAAATGAATTCAAGTGTTACTGTACGGAGCTGAAATGTGGAGAACTAATACAACCATC
Source organism: Schistosoma mansoni (assembly GCF_000237925.1). NCBI lineage: Eukaryota > Metazoa > Platyhelminthes > Trematoda > Strigeidida > Schistosomatidae > Schistosoma > Schistosoma mansoni. The sequence continues at coordinate 34,093,491 of NC_031496.1, forward strand.
GTCAAGAAGGTACAAGTATTTATAAACAGTTGTTTACGCGAAATACTCAACATTCACTGGCCGGCATCCAACGGTGTTAATGTCTAACTTCAGGTTTGTTGGGAGATATCAACTAACTGAAAACATTGTTGAAATGGTTGCTCAATTTCGTGGATTGTTTGAAGTTAGACATGAACACCGTCGGATGCCGACCGGCTCAGTGGTCTAGTGGTTAAGCGCTCATGTGCGAGACTGATAGGTCCTGGATTGGAATCTCGTGAGGCGGAATCATGGATGCGCACTGCTGAGGAGTCCCATGATAGGACGAAACGGCCGTCCAGTGCTTCGAGGTTTTCCATGGTGGTCTAGCTTCAACTGACTCATGATTTCAACTGCAAAATTACTAAAAATCTCCACAAACAACCCCCAATACCAAGTAAATTGAATAGTATCCATTTGCAATAGTTAAAAATTGATCTATCATCAATCAAATACTGATAACATCGATCATGAATAAACCTGGTCACCTACTTTTTACTCATTTGCATAATAATAGTAACAATAATGGGCTACTACTGATAATCTCCCTTTTCAAATCAATAATGAAAATTCATCTTATTTATTGTTGATTCAACTTAGTAACTATGTGGATACTGTTTTTTTTTCTTAATTCTTTTCATAATTAACTTTGTGTGTTTATTTTGAACACAGCGGGAATTCTTTAAAACGACAAAAAAATTCAATATTCAATAGATTTCAGTTACTTGTTCAAACGTGAACGTTACTTCCAAAAGGGGGTTTGTGGAGATTTTAGTAATGGCCATCCAATGCTTCCAGGTTTTCCATGGTGGTCTACCTTCAATTGACTCATGTACGTTATTTGTTTGTTTGGTTGGTTTGTTTTGTTTATGGATCATAAAAGGAATGGTTTAACCTTTTTATTCACAATTATTGGAATAATAGTAGTAGTGACTTATTGTGAGACAAGTTGACTTTGTATAAACATGTTGCCATATTGATGTATATTTATATGTATGTACATAGAGTGTGTGTGTGTGTGTGTTTGTATGTGTATGTGTGTGTTGGTCAGTGTGAACTAATAGAAGTTCAAAACTCAAGGTATTTGAACAAAGACCTTTCCACAACTTTCATACACAAAATCAACAACAACAACAATAAATATTTGTGTACATGCCTATTACAGGAATTCGTTTGTTTGTTTGTTTGTTTATTTTTCTCTTAACTAAATAACTCACTTGGTATTATCAGGAGTTTTTGTGGAGATCTAGTATTTTCATAGTTGAAAGTGTGAGTCAATTGAAGCTAGATCACCAGGGAAAACCTGGAAACACTGGACAGCCGTTTCGTCCCATTGTGGGACTCCTCAGCAGTGCCAATCCACGACCTCGCCTCACGAAATTCTAACCCAGGACCTACCAGTTTCACGCCAGAGAACTTAACAGATAGACCATTGAACCAGCATCCCATGGTGTTTTATGTCTAACTCCAACCAATCCACGAAATCGAGCAACCATTCACCAATGTCTTCAGTGAGTTGATATCTCTCAATAGACCTGGTTGAACTCCACTGGTTACTGCTTCTCACTAGAACTCCTGGATTTACCTTTCGAAGTCAGTCACTAGTGAGCATATGATTATTATTATTATTATTATTATTATTATTATTATCAGAAGGGGTTTTTGTGAAGATTTAATATTTTCATAGTTGAAAGCGTGAGTCAATTGAAGCTAGACCACCAGGGAAAACCTGGAAACACTGGACGGCCGTTTCGTCCTTGGTATTATTCACTTGGTATTGTTTGTTTGAATCTTCCCATTAATGTTTAGGACTACAATTGATCAATCTCTTATTAGCATATATGCATCCTCTGCGGATTGCCTCGATATTGCCTTAATTCACAAGCATTATAAGCAAAGATGGATAGTGGTTATCAGTGAAATCGTCCTATTTCGGACTCGTCAGCTGGATGTACCTACATCACAGAGTTGATGTTCACTCTGGGAATCGAAACCAGTACCATTCGCTTCAAACGCCATCTCGTTATCCACTCGATTACTGAGTCCTGATAGCCACTTGCTTGTGCAATAAGGTGTAGTTCAGATTCACTTGGGGTATTGTTTGTTTAAATCTTCCCATTAATGTTTAGGACTACAATTGATCAATCTCTTATTGATCAGATGGGGTTTTGTGGAGAATTTAGTATTTTCATCGTTGAAATCATGAGTCAATTGAAGCTAGACCATCATGGAAAACCTGGAAGCACTGGACGGCCGTTTCGTCCTATTATGGGACTCCTCAGTAGTGCGTATCCAGTCTCTTATTGGCATAATAATTATTTTATCACTATATCATAGATTAAACTATTGATCTTACCTGATTCATTGAATGTTGTTTAATTGTTTCATTATTCAAAGTTATTAATTCTGATGATCCTTTACAACTATATGTTTTATCTATCATATCTATACTTCCATCAGCTAATCCTCTTGGACCTAGATTTTTAATAGAATATGATGTAATACGACTATCACTTAAACGACGTTCACTTTGTGCTAATAATTTATTATTACCAACATAAATGACTGTATCACATGATTGTTCACCACTTGATGTACAATCTAATTCAGAACTACATGAACCTAATGATCTAGCATAGGATAAACGACCAAGTCTTGGTCGTCGATGTAAATATTTTGATTGATTTCTATGGAATAAATCATTATCTGTATCATTTGATGTTGATGAACCAATTTCTTCTTGACTTTTACTAGTATTCAATGTTAATGGTAATGATAATTCACGATTTTTAGTTAATGTACCAATATGATTGATCATAATTTTTCGACGCCTAAGTCGATTAATTTCTGTAGCAAGTTGAATAACCTGGAAAAGAAAAAGAAAGGAAATATACAGAATCCTTCATTATTTAAATTATTTGAACACATAAATATTGGTTCAAAAAGGAGACTGAATAAATATGCACCACACAAGTCACTTGATTTGTGTGTGCGCCCAGGTGGTTTTCTTAGGGGGGCCACACCCCGAACATTTGACTTAAAGATATGATCCATAAGGAAGTGGGAACAACGTCAGGAGATGCAGTCCTATGGTGGCCGGTGACCAATAATTGGTTCATACTCCATTTGGTCCTTCAGGATACTGTAGCCCATGTGTACTATTGGTTTGGAATCAGGGTTTTCCAACTCCCCTAGGTAGATCCTACATATCCACCAACCCGGTCAAAGCGCCAGACATTCGGTTTCTTAAACAATACCTCGCCACGAGAAGGCAATGAGTAGAACCTCCCTGACAGTGGCTGTATACATGTGACCATATTAGAGTATTTCGAGACGGAGAGCTGACTCTCCCCACCCTCGACCGTACCAGATCATTTGGAGTCCACTTTTTAATATTTAATAAATGTATTGTATCCAACATTTTCGGTTATTTATCCATTCATTTGATGGGTATGCATTGCATATTAAAGTGTAATTCCACAAAAGATTTTATTTCAAGCCCTTAAATTTCTCTTTATTTTTGTATTTTCTATCCAGTATGTCTGGTACCCCACACTGAAATATTCACAATAGAGTTACAAATAACTTCCAGTGCTTGAAATGAAATGTTTAGTGAGAATTACTCTCCAACAAGCAACACTCACCCACTAGGTGAACTGAAATATGAACGAAAACCCTAGATACGAAGCACTTATTAAATATTGGACAGTTGGAGATAATCTGAGACGTTTTTAATGCTAAAAGATACCCAAATCCCACACACTCCTCCCGTTCTATCAATAGTGTCGCATGATTGTATAGTTATAGACTTCTATAGAAAAATCCTGTTTATTGCTTTCATGAAACTGAACTGTTGTCACACAAACATAACAAAGTGAAACCCAATTCTATAACTGAATTAGTGTGGTGGCGTGAGTGATGAGATTGATGCACGTATAAGGAAAGCCAGAGCGGCTTATGCCAATCTGGGCCATCTTTGGCGCCTTCGTGATGTTAGTCTGGCTGTAAAAGGTCGGATCTACAACGCGTCGGTGAGAGCAGTTTTGCCCTATGTTTGTGAAACCTGGCCTCTCCGAGTTGAAGATGTTAGACGTCTCTCTGTGTTCGATCATCGTTGTCTCCGAAGGATTGCTGACATTCAGTGGCAACACCATGTTAGTAATGCAGAAGTTTGGCATCGTGTGTTCGGGCGCAGAGACGATAATTCAATCGGTGTAACCATCTTGAAACACCGATTTCGGTGACTTGGACATGTCCTACGAATGTCGTCCTAGAGAATTCCACGTCGTGCATTATTCGCCGACGTTGGGACTGGTTGGATAAAGCGGAGAGGAGGTCAGTGTATGACATGGTGTCATGGTATGAAAAAAAGCTTCAAAGGCTTGGCTTCTGTTGGTCCTTTACGACTACCTGGTTGGAGTCTGAGAGATGGTGCGACACAGTGGCTAGAGACGTTATCAGATATGGCTCAGAATAGAAGCCAATGGCGATCCTGTTGTAACCTTCTTTTACTTTCTTCATAAAGAGTGGTTATAACCTCCTTAACTGAGAGAGTTCTTCTGGTTGTACATTTCAGTTCCCCTCACCATTACCCCCTTTTTTATATGTATCTTACCCCTTTCTCTTCCTATTTTCATTGTTTTGTGTGGCGCATATTTATCTGGTGCCCCCTTGCACCAATATTTATTTGTTTAAATAAATAACTAGAGATGTTAGGTAATTTTACTCTTCAGAATTAAACCATCTTTTGAACATTTACATACTAAGAATTAGTCAATACAACTAACCTGTAATGTTTCTGTATAGTATTGTACATTTTCAGATATATGAGCTAAGATACATGGTCGAATTTGATTACCAGTTATTGCTTCACGTAATAAATAAGTAAGTGAAGAATCATAATATGGTAATTGTCGTCGACCAGTTAATAAAGCTAATAAAACACTACCAATACCAGATAATGAAAGAGCTTTTGATAGTGTTCTATGCTCGATATTCCTTGATTCTTGACTAAGGGTAGTTGTACAATTGGATGTTGAATCTTCCGAGGTTGGCGATTTCAAGACATTATTACGATTGATATTTAGATCACTGGACGTAGGAGAAAGGGAATCAGTCGTATTGCTATTAGTTTCATTTTTATTGAATTTTGAACAGTCAGCGGAATTTGAATTATTTTCTACTTCAACACATTTGTTATTTACATGAATTGAATGTTGTCCATATCTTCCACAACCCAAATCAAGGAAATGAAATTTTGTTCTACCACCGGAAACTGGTTGATAATAGAAATAATACATAGTGAATAAGAATTGTATTGTATATTAAGTTTATTCTAATGAATAGTTTGTTTGTTATTTGTCTAATTTAGATGTGACTTTGATTATATGAAAACAGATAGTAATACTTATTACATAAGAACAAGAGTCAGGTGAGCTTTTTCATGTCTTCCAAGATCTCTTACTTACTTGCTTACTTACTTAACCCTGTTACCCCCCAGTGGAGCATAGGCCGCCGACCAGCATTCGCCAACCCACTCTGTCCTCGACCTTCCTTTCGAGTTCTATCCAGTTTTTGTTCATTCTTCACATGTCTATCTCCATTTCTCGGCGTAATGTGTTCTTTGGTCTTCCTCTTCTCCTTTGGCCTTCAAGATTCCATGTGAGTGCTTGTCTTATGATGCAGTTGGGTGATTTCCTCAATGTGTATCCTATCCAATTCCAGCGCTTCTTCTTGATTTCTTCCTTCACTGGAATCTGGTTTGTTCTCTCCCACAGTAGCTTGTTGCTGATAGTGTCTGGCCAACGGATCCGAAGTATCTTACGTAGCTGTAGCTCCTCCGAGGACTGCTGCCGGTCCCAAGCCCGGGTAAAGAAGGAGGGTTGGGCATGGGGTTAGCGACCCCATCCCGAAGAAAAGCTAACTGGCTAAAAAAACGCTTCCAAGATATCGTCAGTCAATAAATCTATGAATCCCAAGATATATAAAGTGAACAGCATGCTTGACTAAATCAGACTTCGCAATGGTTAGATTAGACAGACAAGGATTGGAACGACATCTGAAATTTGAAAGAAGTCATGGTCATCTCAAACACTAACAAGTCCGTTTGTATTGTTCAGAAAACTACATATTTTAAGGCTTTTTCATTAAGCGGAGCGCAGTCATTTTTGTGTACACAACAAATTAGCAACTGAGTAGTCCAGAGATAATTGTTAATACAGTTACAATGTATAGACACCAAAAATGTTGAGGACGAAACGGCCGTCTATTGTTTCTGGGTTTTCAGTGGTCGTCTAACACTGATCGATTCATAATCTCAATCAAAAAACTCAACAATTTCCACAACCCTATACTGAAGATTGAATAGATTGAATTTAAATTCATATTATGCCTCATCCTACAAACAGTACACTGTAACTCTACATACACTAACAAAACAAAAACATGCGAACAATCCTATCCTGAAGCAAAACTCTTGAAGTTCTTCATATTTTTTCTTATAAAAATCAAACTACTTATTAGTAAGCAAAAGTATTAAACACAAAATAACCGACAATTTCGTTAGTGGCTAGCAAAGAAATTCAAAACCCCCCATTTCATCTATTGTTGGACTCATCAGTCTGATTTACATGTATCTCGGCGGTAATACTCATACTAAACCCTAAGCCGACACCTGCTGCTTAATATGACAGCTTTTAGAAGTAATCATAAACATAAATATTAACTTACTACTCATTTCACTACTGTTATTCTCCAATTTACATTGATATAAATGTAATGTAAATAACATATGTGATAAACCGGATAAATTATTACAATTATGTATTGTACGATTTGATAATGCTGTATCAAGTAGATAAGCTGCTTTTTCAGCTGTAGATGCACGTAATTCACATATATGTGATAATTTGTCAATCATTTGAGCTGAAACTGTTTGTGCCTTTTCATAATTTGTTCCCAGACTAGTTTTATTCATTGATGATGATAATGATGATGATGATGATGATGAAGTTGAGTTCTTCTGTTGTATTGATCTATTTGTAGTTTGTAAATAATGACTTGGTGATTTATCAGAATATTCTTCATCATCTAAAATGAATGATATAAGATTTTGTATAGTGATATGATAACAGATGATATACTTATCAAGTCCTGAATATTGTTCGAATCCTAATGACTAAGCTCCGACTACAACCATCAGTCTGTATTTTCTGCCTTGAAATGCTCATTAGTAACTTCTCTAATAACTTAAGTTGATAGTTACTTAAGTAAATTTCGAGCCCCCAAATGCCCTGGTACGGCCGAGAGTGAGGAGAGTCCGATCTCCCTCTCCGAATGCTCTCACATGACCACGCGAATATATAGCCTCTGACAGGGAAGTCCTACTCACTACCTTCTCGTGGCATTACTGTTGTTTACGAAAGTGAGAGGACGAAGAGCGAATGTCCGGCGCTTTAACCGGGTTGGTGGACACGGAGGGTCCACCTAGGGGAGTTGGAAAACCCTGATTCCAAACCAGTGGTGCACATGGGCTCCAGTATCCTGATGGAACGAATGGCGGAAGAACCTGTCATTGGTCAACGGCTACCATGGGACTGCGTCTCCTCACGATGCTCCACTGCCTTGTGGATCAGACCTTCAGGTCAAAGGTTCCGGGTGTGGCCCCTTAAGAAAACCACCTGCTTCAGTCTGGGCACCTGAGCAGTATCACAGCCCTCACACAAATCAAATGAGATTTGTGTGGCGCATATTTGTCTGGTGCTTCCTTGTACCAATATTTATGTGTTTAAATAAATAAAAATAAAATTTCGAACAAAAGCAAAATACTCCCTAAGTATTGATTGGCTCACGTGTATGTTTCACCTTATCTAAACCAATATTAATAGTAATAAAATGTGCTTCAACTTTGAGATGATTAATAAGTGTCAATCATCTTTGTCAAACAGTTATTCAGCCCCCAAATGCCCTGGTACGGTCGAGGATGGGGAGAGTCAGTTCTCCGTCTCGAAATACTCTCACATGGCCACACGTATACAACCACTGTCGGGGAAGTCCTACTCATTGCCTTCTCGTGGAGAGGTATTGTTTACGAAATCAATAGGACGAAAAGCGAATGATAATAACAATAATAATAATCTAATTACACTCACATGATGCCTTTGTATTTGCTAATAAATCACGAAATTCTTCATTTAATCCAGTAATTTCTACAGCTGATATTCTTATAGAAAATCTTGTATTATATCGTTGTTTTTGATAATTTAATAATTGATATAACCAACTTATTCCACATGGTATAATACCACATTCCATTGGTGAGTAATCATAACCAATCATTGAGTGTGTTTTACCTGAATGTGGAGAGAAAAAAAATTTATATAAACAATTTATCATTGAACAAATAGCTTACGAACCTATTGTTGGTCACCGGCTATCATGAGAATGGATCTTCCAACATTGCTCCACTGCCTTATGGATTAGACTTCTAGGTCAAAGGCTCAAGGAGTGGCCTCTTAAGAAAATCACCTGCTAGGGGTTGAGGTATCCGGGCAATATTCAAGCCCTCACACCAATCGAATGATTTGTGTAGCTCTTATTTATTCGTTGCCACCTTATACCAATGTTTATGTATTTAAATGAATTAACTATCACTGAATATTGAAACCACTATCAGCAACATTCTACTCTGGGAGAGAACAAACCAGATTTGGGCGGAGGAAGAAATCAGGAAGAAGTGTTGGAAGTGGATTGGGCACACTTTGATGAAGTCACCCAATTGCGTCACAAGACAAGCCCTCACATGGAATCCTCAATGCCAAAGGAAAAGAGGAAGACCAAATAACATATTCCTCCGAGAAATAGAAACAGACATGTGAAGAATGAACTAAAATTGGATAGAACTAGAAAGGAAAGCCCAGGACAGAGTGGGTTGGCGAATGCTGGTCGGCGGCCCGTGCTCAATCGGGAGTAATAGGCGTAAGAATATTGAAATCAATTGGTTCTCAGTTATTGACTAGCATTTAAACAAAAGTATTATTTAAATTTTTATCAAATCGGCAAAGAACCCGGTAAAATTTACGTTAAATAATGGTGTGTATGCGTGTGTGTGTGTGTGTGTGGGAGAGAGAGAAACAAAATCATTGTTTCACATTGAACATTGAACGAAGAATTAACATTTGATTGATATTTATTCAATAGGATTGATTTATCATAGCAAGAAGCAGTCAGTTTAAGATTTATGCACTTTAAAATAACAGTGAACCATATACTTTAATCAAAGATGAATAGTGGCTAACAGTGGAATACAGGACGCGCGTTTTGTCCTATTTGGGACTCGTCAGCTGGATGTACCTGAATCTCAGAGTTGATGTTCACTCTGGGATTCGAAAGCAATACTATTAGCTTCAAACGCTATCGCGTTATCCACTCAGCTACTGAGTCCTGATAGCCACTTGCTTGTGCAATGGGATGAAGTTTAAATTCACTTAGTGAATTTATATACTTTAATATTTACGACTGAATGATATCAACAATCATATTTTTAGGTGATTGAAGATAGTTGATAGTAAGTTATGCTAGACCTAGACCTCATGTAAGCTGACACTAACTAGAAACGTTGATCCATAGCCTTGAGAGTACTGGTACTTTGGGTTTCAAATCCCACAATAACTATTAGTTCTGTCATACAGAGATTCCTATCGATTACTTCCATCCATCTAAAACTCAAACATAAGTTATATGATGTTGTGGTGTGTGCTATGTATGTCAATAGATATAAGTAGTATGTAATACCAAACGAAAGTGGAATGTCTAGCAACAGAAGATTGGAAAGATCGAATAGAAGAGGATGGGAACAGAGTGTGATTGATATGGTAATAAAGGAATAATAAAATTTCTTCACCTAAACTAGTGCTCAACTTATAACTCGATCGATATGATTCGATTAATATAAGAAATTGAAAACAGGAATGATAGTGGTTACTACTATGCTATAAACACTCCGTAGACGCCCAACTTCGAGACCAACAGACTGGATTCCGTAAGGATCGATCGTGTACAGACCAAATCGCAACTCTGCGGATCATTGTGGAACAATCAATTGAATGGAATTCATAACTCTACATCAACTTCATTGACTACGAGAAAGCATTTGATAGCGTAGACAGGACAGCACTATGGAGTCTTCTTCGACAATAAGATGTGCCTGAGATAATAGTCGACACCATACGGAATTCCTATGATGGATCAAACTGCAAAATCGTGCATGAAGGACAACTCACCGACTCATCCGAGGTAAAGATCGGTGTCAGGCAAGGTTACTTCCTCTCATCCTTTCTCTTACTCCTGGTGATTGACTTGATTATGAAGACGTCAACATCTGTGGTGAAGCATGGGATACAGTGGACAGCTAGAATGCAGCTCTACGATCTAGACTGCACAGATAATCTGACACTTCTGTCACACACGCAACAACAAATGCAAGAGAAAACGACTAGTGTAGCAGCAGCCTCAGCAGAAGTAGGTCTCAATATACACAAAGGGAAAGCAACATTCTCCGATACAACACAACATACACCAATCAAATCACATTTTACGGGGAAGCTTTAAAGGATGTGAAAATCTTTACATATCTGGGCAGCATCATTGGTTATGATACAGATACAAAGGCGAGGATTGGCAAGAGCAGAATATCTACTAAGGACATCTGGAACTCAAAACAATTGTCAACCAACAACAAGGTCAGAACTTTCAATACAAATGTCAACACAGTTCCACTGTATGGGCTGAAAACTTGGACAACTACGAAAGCCATCATCCAGAAGATACAGGTATTTATTAACAGTTATCTACGCAAAATACTTCAGATCCGTTGACCAGACACTATCAACAACAACCTACTGTGGGAGACAACAAACCAGATTCCAGTGGAGGAAGAAATGAGAAAGAAGTGTATGAAGTGGATAGGACACACAGTGAGGAAAGCACCAAACTGTGTCACAAGACAAGCCCTCACTTAGAATCTAGCCGTAATTATTTCGATCTACGTTTCATCATAGTTAACACTGGTTATCAATGTATATCTGTCGTTGAATGAGATTTTAATGCCAAAAAATTATGGAAACGAAGTAAAAATGAAAAAAAACCAACTCACCAGTAGCTTTATGTCCAATAGTTAGTATGCAACTATCTTTTCCTTTTAACACACCAGTTAAAGCATCAATGAGAACCATAGAACAAAATTCTTGCTACAGATTGCATGTTTATTTGTTTGAAAGAAAAAAGAAACAAAAAGGTTGAAAGCATAATTATCATGGGTTGGTTGAAGTTAGACATTAACACCATTAGATGTCATCTCAGTGGTCTACAGGTTAAGCATTCACGTGCGAGACCGATAAGTCTTCGGTTTGAACCCCGCAAATAGGATCATGGATACATACTGCTAAGCAGTCCCATACTAGGACGAAACGGTTGTCCAGTGAATTACCCTCTTCAAGCACATGATGTTGTGTTGATTTATGATAAGAGAAAATGACCGGATTAAGCGCATTCAGTACAAAACGTCACTAACCATACTTTTAGAACTAAAGAGTTAAGGAAATTTGAGCACAAACTCAATAAGCCTCATAATCACAACCATTGATCAAAGAATGACATCTTTACACAACAGTCAGAAATAAGAGTTATCTATAACTTGAACTAGTATTTTAAAATGCTTCAATTAAACACTACACTTTGCATATTGATAATTATCAGAGGGGGTTTTGTGGAGATTTCAGTATTTTCATAGTTGAAATCATGAGTCAATTGAAGCACTAAACGGCCGTTTCGCTCTATTGTGGGACTCCTTAGCAGTGCGCATCCACGATCCCGCCTGGTGAGATTCGAACCCAGAACCTACTAGTCTCGCGCCAGACATGGTGTAAACAAAAATTCCAGTGCTTATTGAAACATTGAACATAATCCTTTATCTTCGTATTACACTTTCCATTTGTCGATTTCATTCATTCTCTTCGAAGTATATATTTCTTATGTTTAGATAACTGCTGTGATATGTAGAATTTTGTTTCTTCTTCTCTGCTTGTAATCTTATTGTTTTCCTTATTCTCTCAATCTCTCACACCATACTACTGTCATATTGGTCTGTTAAAGATTCATGATATGGTTCTACGTTGTCCTTGATTGACCGACTCATATAAATCTATACATATTCGTTACTGATTAGTTGGAGACAACTAGTGAGAAGCTACGACCGTTAATATCTCTTAACAGTTTCATTCACTGTCACAATGAATGATACGGGTTCGAATCTCATAGGAAGCGTACGCTCCTTTCAAATATACCATACTAAGGAGTCTCGAATTTTATCACAGTGTGGTCAAACAGGGCTTCATGTTAGATCCTTCCAGCCACCAACTTATGTCCAAACATGGTGTACAAGATATTGCGTTACGTAGATTGGTGTTCACAATCCAATTCAATCGATAGAATCCAATCAGCATAAAAGACCTAGATAAACATGATATTAGTCGCTAATAACTATTCAATCAACTACAAATACTTCAGTCTTACAGGAAGTCATTCGTTACTTCTTTAAACTGTGAAGCTGAACGAGGCAGACTCAAATCCGAGCATCAGTTCCCTCTAAATTCCATATAAATCGTGTCGACGAACCCCAAATAGCGTGGAACCTGAGTCTACAATTTCCAGTCAACTATCTCTAATCAACTTATACCTAGACATTATCCATGGAATCCTAAGTCACTTGGATGAATAGGTACATTGATTGAATCAACAGAATTTTGATGAGCACTAAAAGAATTAAATAAACACCATACTGGTTACCACTCAGGAATCAATTAGTGTACACAGACATGTAATAGAAATTTCTATTTGCGGAAAAACGATAGCATACCTTCAATGTATCCTGTGTTACGATATTATCAAATTTATAATTTCTTACAGCACCACCAACTCCTCGTCGACGACGTGATGGTGTAGGATCTAACAATGTAATAATTCTTTTATTCTCATCAATTTGAATACAACTCGATGAAGATGAAATTGGTGAAAAATCGGAGGTACTTCTGTCCATTTTTAAATGTATAGTATTTAAAGGACTATTTGGTGATAATAAACTTCCGACTGTTTTCAATGCTGTTGTGGCTGTTATCGCCAAACCTTGATTGTTGTGATGATGATTACTATGATTACAGTCTTGATTAATGCAGACAATGACCTTGACCTAGTAAACAAAAATTAAGGCATTTTTTTTAAAAATGAATATTACGTAAACAGTAACTGGAATGTTGATTAAATAAGATGTGGCTTGAAATGGAATTGAAGGCTCGTATTTTGTCCCATTTGTGATTCGTCAGTTGAATCTATCTGCATCCCAGAGTTCACATCCACTTCAGCACTAGAGCCGAGTTCGTTCGCTACAAACACCATCACTAAGCAGCTACTGATTACAAATAGTAGAGAAGTGAATATTAACTGTGGGATACAGGTAAATTCAAATAACTAATTTCAAGAAGAAACTGAGTGAGAGTCCTGGATTCCACTGCTACACACACTACATTCCATGTATTCTAAATTAACTGGTGCGATAATGGCAATATCGAGATAATCCGTACAAGCTATACATATGCCAGCCAAGACAGATCAAGTTTCAGTCAAAATGATAACAATGAGATAATCTAGATCCTTTCAATTACTTATCTATAAGATTGAACTGATAAATGGTGATATTTTAGAGATATTTCCTTGAGTTCTAGTGGGAAGCAGTGGCCAGTGGAGTTCTACCAAGTCTGTTGTAGATATATCAATTCACTGAAGACAATTGGTGAACGGTCGCTCAAAATCGTAGGTTGGTTGAAGTTAGACATTAACACCGTTGGATGCCGGCCGACTCAGTGGTCTATCGGTTAAGGGCTCCGCCTCGAGACTGGTAGGTCCTGGGTTCGAATCTCGCTCGCGAGTGCGGGATCGTGGATGCGCACTGCTGAGGAGTCCTACAATAGGACGAAACGGCTGTCCAGTGCTTCCAGGTTTTCGATGGTGGTCTAGCTTCAATTGACCCATGGTTTCAACTATGAAAATATTAAATTCTCCACAAAACCCCCTCTGATATTTTAGAAGTCAATTAAAATAGAGAAGTGTAACTTATTGAACTCCAACAACTCAGTGATTGAACAGTAATGACATGTGGGCTTCGAGAAATTCAATTCATTTTGGGAAGGGTGTTGTGCAAATGCTCATGCTCTATCGACTGTGCTAACCGGGCTGTTGTGCAAATGCATAGCTAAGAATTTTTAAATAAGACTGAAATAGCTATATAAAAACTAGAATTCTAAGTGATATCTTCAAACAGATATGAGTTATATCTAAATAGTACTGATTAGTAATGTATATCTTATTTATGGGTGATATTTCATTTGATTGGATTATACTCTTTGAATAACATCTTCAAACTCTAATCTTTCACATAATGCTTATACTCTTACTACTTCTACCATTATGGGATTTGAATGGACAACTAGATCTCTGTGCTAATGTGGTATGGCAACTCGAAATGATGTACGTACGTACGAATTTCTACGTTGTGACTGACTGACTGACTATGGGGGATATTTGTCATGACTTAATTTCAATTCAATTACCATTAAAAACTAGACAGTACTGGACAGTTGTTTCATCCCCATATGGAAGGTCTCATTAGTGTTTACCTATAATGAAATGAAACACTTTTCTTGTGCTGACCAGTTTTTTTTTCAATGTTAGTCCAAACTAAGTGAATCCATCACCTACAAATTAAGATGATCTCTAAAGAATCCTTTCATCTAAATTTCAGTACTTGGTTGTCTAGTTCTGTTCATAGTTTGAAATCAATTCAGATGGGTCACAGTTTTTGTCATGAATCTTATACTTAGTAGTTCATTAATTGATGACATTCATATTTGAGATAGAATATCCTTTTTTTTACTGAGTTTTATTTATATGCCCTATTGATGAGGACTGGCAAAAACTAATCAAGTTGTCTAAGCTAAAGTGGCCACACTACAACCACATTCTTAGAATTCAACCAATAATAGGAGGGATTACACTGGTACCCATCAATATAAAAAAATCTCAGTTCTTTAAGTGGTCACTCACAATCGAAATAGCTCAGTTGTAACCATTCTGAACACATCACTGGATAATATTAATTTTAACCAACCCTATCAAATATTGTAGACACTCCCTGATAATGAGTAAAAACCATGATGATACTTAGGTCTAACATGACTTCCTAATAGGTAGACGCCTTTTTGTTACAAAAAAAATAATAATAAAATTTTAAAAATTCCCATGTTTTAAATGAGAACAACATTAAGCTCTACTCTACTATGCAGACTTCTACCCGAAGTTTGTGCTGCTGATGATATCGTTCAGAAAGACAATGAAAGCTCCACGAACAAACCATCCAGCTCAGAGAACAAACCTACATCAAAATCCCCCACCTGAACTACAAATCTTCTCCACCATCTCAAAGTAATATTTATATACATATATGAAATGATTAAACTAATCAAGGCAGTTTATGGGTCAATGATAACAGTGGAATAGATTACATAACTACGCATATTGAGTGAAATGTATAAACTGATGGTATGCTGACAGGTGTACTAGTTAGGATAAGAATTAAAAAAAACGCTTGAATCCACATTTCATTGTCGGGTAATCTATGTCAATAAGTTGGGAAATATATTGAGACAATGAAATAACAGTCATAGAAACTGTAAGTTTATGTAATAAGAAGGACCTAGATAATTGGACAGTGAAGGGTATATTTGAAAAACAAAAACAAGGAGTGGAGAAAAATAAACGAACAAAGAATATAGAAAACGAAAATCTTTTATTAAGGTTAATTTGGGTAAGGAAAATATAAAGGTGTTACAAATTTTTTTCTTATGAATACAAAGACTTGAATTGTTACCTTGATTTCCTATAGCTTCTGGTATATGTTATAAGGGACGAAATCGAACCCCATAAGCGATTAATATAAATCACTTTAAATGATCTATTTCTATCTATTACATGACCACTATCGATCAAGTGTGATAGAACAAAGCTGTGTATTGTTTTGATAATACCCTTTCATAACTACGAAAGAGGGTATTCATTAACTCACTGGCTCAGTTGTCTGGTTGTACACCCCAAAAAAATAATAAAGAGAGAAATAATCTAACAGTATAAAATAAATAAACAAACAATAATTCACTTGGCATTGTTTGGTTAAATCTTTACATTGATATTTAGGACTGTAATTGATCAGTCTCTTATTGGCCATATGTGCATACTGTGCGTATTGCCTCGATATAGCCTTAATTCACAAGCATTATAAGCGAAGATAGATAGTGGCTAACAGTGGAATCAAGGACGTGCATTTCGTCCTATTTGAGACTCGTGGGCTGTATTTACCTGCATCCTAGAGTTGATGTACACTATAGGACTCAAACCCACTAACGTTCGCTTCAAACGCCATCACGTTATCCACTTAGTTACTGATTCCTGATATCCACTTACTTATGCCTATGACGAATGCCAAATAGGACGAAACGCATGTCCTGAATTCCACTGCTACGCCACTATCCATCTTTCCTTATAAAACAAACAATAGTTCTTTATTTTCATAGATGAAAGCGTGAGCCAATTGAAGACCACCATGGAAAACCTGGGACTCCTCAACAGTCCGCCTCGCAGGGTTCGAACCCAGGACTTACCAGTCTTGCGTGCGAGCACTTAATCGATAGACCACTGAGCCGGCATCCGATGGTGTTTATGTCTAACTCCAACCAATCCACGAAGTTGAGCAACCGTTCATCAATGTTTTCAGTGAGTTGATATCTCACAACAGACGTGGTTTGAACTCCACTGATCACTGCTTCTCACTAGAACTCCTGGATTTACCTCTCGAAGTCAGTCAATTGTGAGCATATTATTATTATTATTATTATTATTATTATTATTATTATTGGGTTCGAATCTCGCGAGGCGAGGTCGTGGATGCGCACTGCTGAGAAGTCCCATAATAGAACCAAACAGCCGTCAAGTGCTTCCAGGTTTTCCATAGTGGTCTAACTTCAATCGACTCATGATCTCAACTATATAAAATTACTAAAATCTCCACAAAACCTCTTCTGAGTTCTTTATTTAACTAACTAATTCCATAAAAATAATTTCCATCATTTTCCCAATCTATATTGCCACGTCATAAAGAGAACTTTTTTCAATATGGAACAAAGATTTCTCTATTCATATTCATAAACATACAATTTCTCATTTAAATTATTCTCTTCTATTTTGTTTCTAATTGCATAACTATTGAACACTGAAATACGTATCTATGTGTGTGTGTATCTATACCTACATATTTGACTATTGAATTCACCCACCCCCCTAGTCATGACTCATCAATATTTGAGTGGATATTTTTCATATACATAAATAATTTCCCCCTCTCCCCCTTCACCCCTCCCTCCCCCTTTCCCATTCAGTTATAATAAACAAAGAAACTAAGAAATTGAGTTCCTTTTTAAAACAAATAACCTAGAAAATCATCTCACTATATTTTTCTCTTCATTATTATTTTCTTTTTTATAATCATTGGTAAAGAAAAAAAAAAGAAAAATGAATAATACTACTACTTATATTAGATTACTGAAAAAGAAAATAGTCAACCATCCGAATATTTTACTACTGAAATTGTTAAATTATCTTTAAACTAAGTTGAATCATCAATCAATAAACTAGGTCAAAGGGATAGGCAAATACAAACAAACGTTCAAAGACAATATACAAATAGTATGGTAAGAATGAAACTTATTTTTTGTTTTGACAGACTGACATATTTCTCTTGGGTTAAGTTCAGTGTGATATGCTATCCTACAAATGTAAGTGTTGTTGTTGTTTCCTCCTTATTATGTTTAAATGCGTAAAATAATACATTCAAAGATTGATAGATCCGTTTAATGTCTCAGTAGAAGACGACAGACATCGGTTAGAAGTTTCTAATTAATAGTGCCAATGAAGAAACCAGTACCATATAGGATGAAAGCATTAAGTGAGTGATGTTTATGGGGTTTAAAACCGTCATTGATTGAGGTACTTACTTACTTACTTACGCCTGTTACTCCCAATGGAGCATAGGTCGCCGACCAGCATTCTCCAACCCACACTGTCCTGGGTCTTCCTTTCTAGTTCTATTCAGTTGTTGTTCATTCTTCTCATATCTTTCTCCATTTCTCGGCGTAATATGTTCTTTGGTGTTCCTCTCCTTCTTTCACCTTGAGGATTCCATGTGAGGGCTTGCCTCGTGACGCAGTTCGGTGCTTTCCTCAATGTGTGTCCTATCCAATTCCAGCACTTCTTCCTCATTTCTTCCTCCACTCGAATCTTGTTTGTTGTCTCCCACAGTAGGTTGTTGCAGATGGTGTCTTGTCAAGGGATCCGAAGTCTTTTGAGTAGACAACTGTTAATAAATACCTGTATCATCTGGATGATGGCCTTCGTAGTTCTCCAGGTTTCTACCCCATACAATAGAACTGTGTTGACATTTGTATTGGAAATTCTGACTTTAGTGTTGATTGACAATTATTTTGAGTTCCAAATGTTCTTCAGTTGTCAATATGCTACTCTTGCTTTGCCGATCCTCGCCCTCACATGTGCATCAGATCCACCGTGTTCATCAAAGATGCTGCCCAGATATGTAAAGGTTTCTATATCTTCCAAAGCTTCTTCATCAAGTGTAATTGCATTGGTACATGTTGTGTTGTATCGTAGAGTCTTTCTTTTCTCTGTGAATATTGAGACCTACTGCTGCTGAGGCTGCTGTTACACCGGTAGGCTTCTCCTGCATTTGTTGTTGCGTGTGTGATAGAAGAGCCAGATCATCTGCGAAGTCTTGATCGTCCAGCTGCATCCTAGCTGTCCATTGTTTCCCACTGGTTGAAGTAGCTTGGATATATTTTAATCCATTATCAGTTGCAATACATAATTTATGGCTGGTATTATATACTAGGAGAAAGCTAACAGAGATCAGAAAATGTCATATCATTAATGTATGCCCGGGTATGGCCCCATAAGAAAACCTGTAGGGTGGGTAAGCCATCTCCAATATTCTCTTCATTCCTCTGATTTCCTGTCCAGATCAATGAATGTCCAAAATACATGTATTCGAAATCCATTCTCGTATTTGACTTATTTAATTCCGTTATTCACCGATGCGAATTAAGTCATTTATTACATACGAAGATAGACAGAATGTATATTTTGACAACAATCATCCATACGATCTAATTGGAGTCAGATTTAGGCTCTGCAAAAATGATGAGCCCGATGTGATACGAACACGTAGTCTTTTAATATGGAGTCAGATCAAGGCCTCACAAACCACCTGCTTCGGTTTGGGCAACAGAGGAATATACCAGCAATCATATAAATTGAATGATTTATGTGGTGCATATCTATTTGATGCCTCCTTGTAACAATGTTTATGTATTTAAATATATATAAATAAATGCCCGGGAAACTATAAAATTAACTGACTGTATTCTCTGTCGATAACTTACAACCATCTACCTATTCTGTAAACCATTTGGAAATTGCACCAGATATTCAAACAGTGTATTCGAAATCATTAATCATGTGATGTTCCCAGTAAAAAAAAAAAGAGAGAAGCACGTTACGTGGAGTTCAGAATATCTTTAGACTATTCAGTCGACCTTAAAGTATTCCTATGGGGATGACCATCCTTCATCAGTGTTTAATAAAATTGAACTATATTCCGTTCATTTAGTGTGTAAGTGCTGTATATAACAGTGTAATTTTCACTAGGTACTTCATTTTAATAATCTAAAGCTACCCACAAATGTCTACTGTGAGCATGACATCGTAGTATATCGCAAATCCCAAGATGAAGAAAGCAAATAACGTGGAAGTTACGGCTTGTAATGAAATCTCCAGTGAGAATCATGCTCTTATGTAGAACATTTATCCATTAAATGGACGGAAAACTGCTAGATATTATACACATATTGAACATTAATAGGTAGTTGTGTTATACAAATTCACGCATATGCATTCCATCCCAAACGTTGTAACCCGTTTATGCAGTACAGGTGTACCAATGTTTGAGCAATGGCATTTATGTGTATAAAGGACTATAGATTCTATCTGGTTGCCTAAATCGAAGAATCTGAGTCATAATTCCAACCTAATCCAGTCAGTCAGTCAGTCAGTTAGCTACAACGTAGGACCAGACACATATATGCATCGGTCCTTAGCACAACAAGATGAACACCAGATTCATAGAATTAGTTAATTTAGTGGTGGTAATATATGAAAGAAACATTGTATATAAAGATATAGTATAGGAAGGAAGAGAGATATGAAGCAATTTTAATCTCAAGGTTTAAGGGAAGATAAATAGTGTATACACCTACACCATTGTGATCGATTCTCAGCCATGTCACACAGAGTCTTCAACCATTGGTTACGATAGTCACGCGGACCCCAACCAAGTAGTCTTCACCTACCAACATGGCTCAGACTAGAAGTTAGTGACTTCAAGCACTGATGCCACATTTTGGTTTGGCCACCCCTAACTTTCTTCCAACCATCCCCTACACTAGTCAGCATAGCGCGTCGTGGTAATCAGTATTCAGTCATACGTAACACATGGCCTAACCATCTCAACCGATGAAGATTCATGACTTCATCAACTGATTTACCATCATTCCCTAATATCATGCGTCTAACCTCACCATTACTTACCCGGTAATCACAGTAGGTGCGAGCCATAAAGTAGAACAGAACGAACTGTTGCGCAGTATACTCGTCCTATCTACATTCATAAGGGTGGATTTTACTGACAATGATCATAAATATACCTCACTTAATGTCCATTCCCTATAAGTATCTACTTCAAATTAGAACAAACAAAGTAATTTCCATTTAAAACAACAACAACAAAAGAAAACACCTTAAACTAACTTTTCCAGTTGAATTTATATTGACATTTGATCTTGACATGATAGATGTAGATATAGTTGAAGTAGATTTATTCAATTCTATATAATTTAAAATATCACCGGGTAATATTGGAGGATTAATACGTAATAAATATGAAAATGTATAAGAGTTTTTTTGTTTATAACATAGATTTGTACAACATTGGGATATTGGAGATGAAGACGAAGGTGAAGAAGGAGAAGGAGAAGGAGAGGTAGAAGAGGTAGAAGGCAATAATGATTTCAAATTGATACTTTGTTCAAATGTCACTGAATATTTAATCATTTTTTTATTTTGTTTATTTAATAAAGATGATGGTGAAGATGATGCTAATGATGATGATGATGATGACGGTGGTTGTGGTGGTGGTGTAAAAGGTGAATGTTTTAAATTGTAGGAATCTTTTTTGAATTTTGATGACATTATAATTTATAATTAAATGTATATTTAAATGACCTAGAAAAAAGAGAAAAGAAAGACAAGTTTACATGAATATAATTTAACTATGAAAGATGGAATACAATAAGATTATTTATTTAAACACATATATATTGTTACGAAGGGTCACCAGATACATATGGGCCGTGATACCGCCCGATTTCTCAAACCGAAGCAGGTGGTTTTCTTAGGGAGCCACACCCGAAGCCTTTAACCTAAAATCTGATCCATAAGGCAGCCGATGACCAACAATTGATTCATACGCCATTTGTTCCCTCAGGATACTGGGACCCATGTGTATCATTGGTTTGGAATGGGGGTTTTCCAACTCCCCTAGGTGAACTTTGCGTATCCACCAACCCGGTTAAAGCGCTGAACATTCGCTTTCCGTCGTCTCAATTTCGTAAACAACAGTATTGCTGCGAGAAGGCAATGAGTAGGACTTCTCTGACAGAGGCTATATACGCGTGGCCATATGAGAGTATTAGGAGAGGGAGAGAGGACTCTCCCCACTCTCGGCCGTATCAGGGCATTTGGGGGCATACAATGAGATACAATGACAATATAAAATAATAAATACCAATTTTTGTTATAGAGTTAATTAATTTGATTTAATGACTAAAATTGTCTGATCAATGTCGTGTTCATCTAGTCATTTAGTGCTGTTTGAATTCTCCCCACTGAGTTGTAATATAACCACTAGTCTAAGTGAATTGACACTGAGTACGCTATGTTAAGATGCTAGATGGTTGATGATAGATGATCAGAGACTTTAGATCAATGTTTAGTTCTAGTTAGTACTCGTCAGTAAGACATTCCCGTAATTTTTAGGGAATTGATACTATCGGTGAGAGTCAAACCAATGTTACCCAACTTGATGAAACTTAAATTACACTTTAATCATATAGATATGACAAATTACTATCCGATAGTAAGACCTAGTCAATAATTGACAGGAAGAATGGATCTCCTGTTCAGTGATTGATGGTATTCAATAGAAATCTATGTACCTATCATTCTTAAGTAAATTCCGACACCCTGTGAGATTTGACTTCATGAGCTATCTGAGCCACGATTGACATTATGTAGGAATTAAAAGTTTACACACTGAATGGTCACTTGAAATGTAAATATCTTCCATACACAAATATTCAATCACCAAATAATAAAACAGTATGGATTAGAAGAAATAATGTATTTCTTGAAAGAAGTTAGATTAAATTACTATTTCATTTGAGTAATCCAAACGGAACGATAGTTAAGATGTAAAACTATGTAAGTCTTCTATGCGATTCCTGGGGTTATTATGATTTCCCACCGATGAGTAGTCCCACATTCAATGTTTGTTTAAATAAGATCAATCCCTGATGCTAAACGACTAAACACTTCAATAAACTCCATAATCAAATATGATAAGAAAAGAAAATTTAGCCTATCCTTACAAAAGTCATTTTACATGTCATATTGAAACTATTTGATTGTATACAGTCTGATACTTTAATAAATTTAAACATTACGAAAAGCGATAAGATTTCATTTCAATGGTTTATCCCTAGAGACATTGAAAGAAGAAATGGTCAGCTTGTTTTAACTGCATAGATACCATAGACAACAAAACAAGTATACAGATACTACTACTACTACTACTACTACTAACAGTAATATTAATAATAATGGTGAGACTATAGTTTATGGACAACCTTTAAGTAACGCTAAAGTGGACTTGAGAATGTCCATCTATTGACTAGGGCTAAATGAGGGTTTTAAACCTATATAAAGGATAACTATTGTGATTTACAGTTGATGGTTAAGGATAAGGATTAGATTTATAGTTTTCGTTACGAACTGACATCAATTAAAATGTCAAGAGACTTTTTAGCTAAATGGATAAAGAATTTCGCATTGAAATTCAAGACCTGTTATCGTAAATCTGATTGGTTCGTCCATAAATTATAGTTTCGCCATAATAATAATAATGAGAAATTATATTTATGCTAAAGTGAGAATCTTCATTACAAACGTCAAGACAGTCCTACTGTACGGAGCTGAAACGTGGAGAACTACTACAACCATCGTCAAGAAGGTACAAGTATTTATAAACAGTTTTCTACACAGAATACTCAACATTCACTGGCCGGATATCATCATCAACAGCCTATTGTGAGATAGGATAAACCAGCTTCTAGCTGAAGAAGAAATTAGGAAAAGACGTTGGAAATGGATAGAACATACATTAAGGAAATCACCAAACTGTATGACGAGGCAAGCCCTAACTTGTAATCCTGAAAGGAAGTGGAAAAGACGAAGGTTAAAGAACATATTACGCTGAGAAATAGAAGCAAATACGAAGATGAATATTAACTGGAAAGAACTGGAAAGGTTTGTCCAGGATAGGGTTGGATGTAGAATTCTAGTGTTCGGTCTATGCTCCTCCACCAGAAGTAACAGGAGTAAGTTGTTAAGTATTTGACTTATATTTCTTATTTAAAACATTGTATACATTAAAACATCATAATGATAATGTATATATTCAATGTTCAATTACATTGTTTCAATGTTCAATACTTCATATTTTCAATATTATTTAAATTGAATGACAATTCGATACACATTTCTATTGAATGTTATTTACTGAATATGAATATAACACGAATCATATAATTTATCGCCCGTATATCTGTGTGTCCATGAGTGTGTGTGTATGTGTGTGTGAGTGTAAGAGAACTGAATGTGTTTCTCCCTGTCATTCTATGAAATTGTCTCTTTGTTCTTTGTTTGTTTTGTTTTTCAAATCCGAAAGGTTACATCGGTTGTGGATATGTGATAGATTAGAAAAGTCAGTGAATGTAACCTTTTTATGTTCAGTTTTGTCATTGTTTCAAATGATCCTTTTGTAAATTTTGGGTAATTGTTTCATACGACTAGAATAGTTACACAATGTTATAACATAGTGACACTTTATAAGCAAAGATGGATAGTGGCTAGCAGTGGAATCCAGTTTGACGAGCGTTTCGTCCTATTTTGGACTCGTCAGCTGGATGTATCTGCATCTCAGAGTTGGTGTTCACTCTGGGACTCGAACCCATTACCTTTCACTTTGGAAAGTAAAAAACCCATCCAACGAATAAAAGATGCATAATACACCCAGCAAACGATTTATTGATTATTATGAATCTATAGTCTAGCTTGAATAGTTATCTAAAGTTTCAGATGATAGATATTGGGTTCAAGTATCAGTAAGAATGATAACATTCGAATTCAGGGGAATCCATACCAAAACGTTTTATATTATCAGTCAAACAGTCTTAAGAGACGTAAGACATAGTTTACATGTGCATTCACCATCTCCTCAGTACATAGAGAGAGGAGATTATTGAGATAAAAAAAGCAGACAAGTCAAGCAAATAAATTTAAACAATCCAACTCTGAACACACATAACAGATTAAATAAGAGAAATCAAAGAATGATGTAAACTGGAAGATATCAACCGGGTATATCTGCACCACTTTAATTAATGTCAAGTTTTTAATAGGACAAAACGTTTACCCTAAATTTAGTTGTTATTTAAATCAATTATCTCAAAGTAATTTCAATAGTTAAGGTCATGAGTCAATTGAAGCTAGACCACCATGGAAAATCTGGAAGCACTGGATGCGCATTCCTGAAGAGTCTCGCAATAGGACGAAATGACTGTCCAGTACTTCCAGGTTTTCCATGGTGGTCTAGCTTCAGTTGATCTCAACTATTGAAATTACTATAATATCTACAAAACCCCCTTCTGATATCGTAAAATATTTTAGAAAAACCCTATGTTGAGAATATCGTTCCCACTCCTCGCAGCCTCCTGAACAGTTTAGATATAAATTCTTTGATAAGGACCTTAAGTGAAATAGATTAACTGAAATTTAATCTATATCGGTTGGTATATGTACAGCTTGTACGGATTGTCTCGACATTGCCATTATCACACATGTTAATTTAGAATAGATGGAATGTAGTGTGTGTAGCAGTGGAATCCAGAACTCTCACTCAGTTTCTTCTTGAAATTAGTCATTTGGATTGGCCTGTATCCCACAGTTGATATTCACTTCATTACTATTTGTAATCAGTAGCTGGTGCTCGGTGGATAACATGGTGTTTGTAGAGAACGAACTCGATTTTAGGGCTGGAGTGGATGTGAATTGTAGGATGCAGGTAGATTCAGTTGACGAATCACAAATGGAACAAAATACGAGCCTTAGATTCCATTGCTGACCACATCTCATTTACTTCGTTCTGATTATTATTATTATTTCAACCAATAATTTATACTCTTGAACCCAACTCCATCAAATTCGATTAGGACAACCGGGCAGTTCCTATAATCCTCATTCAACTTATTGATCACTGAATAATGATCAGCGTCATATTTGTCTAGTCGTTCTTAGTGTTGACTGAATTCTGTCGATCAAGTTGTAATTTGGCTACTGGTCTAAATAACTTAATACCATATGTACTGTACTGAAGTGTTCAGTTATTGGAGGTCGCCAACAGGTGACTTACCCATGATTCTATACAATGTGGCTGGGCAGTACATAAACCTGTGTACTGAGATGACAAATACAAATAGAAACCATGTCTTACGTTCCTTAAGACTGATTGACTATTTATGTGAAACATTTAATCGTGGATTCACCTGAATTCAAATGTTACCATTCTTACTAAAATTTGAATCTAATCTAATACGTTAAGTCTATCAATCAGGTCTTATATATGAACAAGTGACTGACCTCTAATCGCTTATGAAAGTCAATGATATTTATTTACATATTTCCATTTTATACACAAACATACTATATTATCAAATAGCCATAACATATTATTCTGGCTATTGATCATCTCATTGGTCTCAGTTGGTTCGATGATATCTACCTCAATACTTTAAAAACTTGTATCGTTACCACTCAGCCAAGTTGTAATATTGCATTTTATTCACCGATGGACACTTTTCATTTGAATAGATCTTAAACTCTATGTCAATTTTTCATAGTTGAAATCATGAGTCAATTGAAGCTAGACCACTATGGAAAACCTGGAAGCACTGGATGACCGTTTCGTCCTATTATGGAACTCCTCAGCAATGCGCATCTACGACCACTCACTCGCAAGATTCGAACCCAGGACCTACCAGTCTCGTGCCATAATAGGACGAAACGGCCGTCCAGTGTTTCTAGGTTTTCCATGGTGGTCTAGCTTCAATTGACTCATGATTTCAACTATGAAAATACTGAAATATCCACAAAACCCCTTCTGATCTATGTCAATTATCAAATCATGACCCATAACACCATCTTTGCTGATAACTTAAGTATACAATCTTAATTTGAACATAGATATATGAACGCAGAATATTCTTTTTAATAAATTTTGGAATAAATAATCAGAATAAATATGGTCAACATGGGGTGAGAGACACACAGAGTGAGAGAGAGAACAATGTGATTACGAATCAGAAATTACGTAATATGTAGAGTAATATGAATGTGGGTACGAATTAGTAAACAGAAATGGATGCTGGATCCATTTCTCAAAAGGGTTGGCAGGTGTTACAATAATAATGATAACAATGGTAATAATAACAATCATATTTGTGATTAAGATAAGTTTAAGCTATGAACATCCAAAGAGGAAAGTTGTGTGAACATTAATCGAATTACGTCATCATATCATCAGAAGGATTAGTAACTAATTAGGTCAAAAGTTGGTCAAGATAAAAGGAAAGGTTGGACATATTTCTTCTGGACACAAAGCTCTTGATTTTTGATCTGAATGACTTTGATTCAGCTGTCTGAATGATTCATTTTATTTATTACTTATTTAAGCGCATAAATATTGGTACACCAGATATATATGCTCCACACAAAAAATTGTAATTTCATTCAATTGTGTGAGGGCTATGATACTCCCCGATCGCCCGAACCAAAGCAGGTGGTTTTCTTAGAGAGCTACATCCGGAGCCTTCGACCTTAAGGTCTGATTCACAAGGCAGTGGAGCATCGTAAGGAAATGTAGTCTCATGGTAGCCGGTGACCAATGTTTGATTCATACACCATTGGTTTGCTCAGGATCCTAGAGTCCATGTGCACCATTGGTTTGGAATCAGGGTTTTCCAACTCCCCTAATTGGACTTTCCGTGTCCATCAACGCAGTTAAATCCCCGGACATTCGCTTTTCGTCCTTTCGATTTCTTAAACAATACCTCACCACGAGAAGGTAGTGAGTAGGACTTGCCTGACAGAGGCTATATACTTATGGCCATGTGAGAGCATTTTGAGAGGGAGATGGCTGATAACACAACAAATTAATATAAATGATCGCTTCATGTTGACTATATGACCCGTTTGTACTAAATGGTCTAAAATCGGGCACTTTCCAGTGTGGTTAAGCGAAGGTATAGTTAAAACTGTTAACAGCTAGATTTTGGCTTATTTAAGACAATGACAATTGGTTTGATTTACAGATGGTATTTCTCATAGATCAACCGCAGTAAGGATAACAATGAGAACCAAATATTATCGTACAGCATTTTTGTCCTAATACAGGACTCTTTAGATGTAGATGTCCATGTTCCTTGTATGGATCAGATCCATGATAGAATTAATTATAAAAATATAAAAGTTTAAGTAGTTAATAGACAAAGTAAACAAGTTATGTTTGGTCAGCTGGTTACCATTAACCCGAATTGAATTTTGAGACTTTCATTGTCGTTCTAGACATCATAATCCAGACAGTACTTCAATTTATGATTAGAGAAATCGGCCAGAAATTAGGTACTCAATACTTTACCTAAACCGCCGTTACTTCACCCATCAACATCATTCTCTAACTGACTATTGAGTAACCAATGTCATGTTCGTTTAGTTTTCAGTACTGATCTAATTTTACCAATCGAGTTGCTATCAGACCATAATTTTACATGACAGTGCATTATGTTTAATATCAAATGAAAGCCTGTTAAACTTACATTTCACACAAACTGGGACTCACTAGTAAAGTGTACCTGTAGTTTCAACTGTAAATGATGAGCTTCAGAGGATTCAAACCGATATTCCCCAGAATTGTGACTTGAATAACTCAATACTAATGTATATAGGGGTTCGAATCCCAAATATGGAGTACCAAACTATTAAAGACTGCAAACATGTCTTACGAACAAGTCCCAATAAGTTCAAAATTGTAGGTTAAAACAACCTTCATACTGACCCAATATTGTTACCATTTAACTATCATCATAGAAATAAAATCTAAATAAACATGTTTTTTGTGAATTAGGTGAATGCAAAAATTTCCCAGAAACAAAGGGATGAAAAAAGGAGAAAAATGTTTGTATATGTGAATCATTTTTTGACAAGTGAATTATTGAAACTATCCCAATTCAAAAATGTAAACATCTATACAAATCTTTAGGTATAGTTGAAATCATGAGTCAATTACATGTATACCACCGATAGAAAACCTGGAATACACCATACCGCCGATACGTCGCTTCTATGGTACGACGCTCCTTAAGCAGAAATGCTAGTTCTTGCATGACGTGACACTATCTGATCCTGTTCGGTGGCTCCTATTTCCCGTTCCCCATCTCATAAGGGAGGGAAACAATTTGCGCACTCAGGGATTCATTGCAGAGTCAAGCATTCTCTCCTTCATCCACGAGACCGAACACATGTGTTTCCCCCCTAAGATTCCTTACCCTGGAAACATTCATGAGTTCCCACTGCGACTCCCACCAAATTGACATCCTTCTATGCAATCCCTGATCGCATTTTACCTAA
>NC_031496.1:34123012-34124276 GCF_000237925.1 Schistosoma mansoni
AGTATGCACATACGTTAATAAGAGACTGATCAATTGTAGTCATAAACATCAATCGGAAGATTTAAACAAACAATACCAAGTGAGTTTAGTGTTTAAAATTGTTGTAAGTGGATTGTTTCCCAAACTGATTCAGTCAGTAAACATACATAAAACCAATCTGTTACCAAGTAATGATGAATACATTAAAATAGAACATGAAAATCAATAAAATGCATGAGAAATGGGATGATTTCGTTTATAAGAAAAGGTACTTCAATGAATCTGCGAAAATTTCTATAGAACTCAGTATATGCATGAATGCTTAGATAGAAAAAAGGAAACATTTTGTTTAAATTCTCACTGCCAAGCCGAAATATATTGGATACAGTAGTCATCACATTCTATGTAGCTCACCATCCAGCTCCCGTTTAAATTCACTTATAGTAAGCAGTGGAATTGTCGTTTCTCATCAGAAGAAGTTGTGTGACTCATTGCAAAACTTATTTTATCAACGTTTAGTTTGGGTTATCGGATTGGATTAATTTTATGATTATGTCTCTGTTTACTGTGATTGACTGTTTTCATTAGTAAATGTAACTTGTTTATCATCTATACTTGCTAAATGGTTGGCTTACTTTCTTCTCTTTTCCAGATTTCCTCATACATGAACTCTTCAACCACTGATCTCGGTTACAGTATGAACTTCAATCAGGTGTCTGCACCTATTATCATGATTGAAGTAAACAGTCCATGGTTTTATAGACTGACGCTATGGTTTGGTTTGGATACCCCGTAGCTTCCTACAACTGTATTTCTACTCTAGCCACCACTCCTCTTCGAAGTAGGTAGTGATTCAGCATACTTAGTATATTTCTCAACCAATCTCAGTATTGCTCATTCGATAGTTCTATGATATGCAGAAGGTGTTCTGAAACATTAATCCTATACTTGTCTTCTACTTTCATAGATGATATTTTAAAGACATAGATTATTACAGAGTGGATTATTGTGCAGCACACAAACCCTTTGCTTGACGGAAAAAAGTCGTACCTTTGCTACAAGTAACGTAAGTTGGTAAAATGCTTTGAGATTTTGGGTCACTAATCAGATCATAAGTGTACATTCCTGAGGAGTCACAAACCATGACAGAACAACTGTTCACTGTTCCTTAGTCTTTATTGGGCGACCAACTGACATCAGTTAATAATAAAAACCGATTCAAAATTAAAATCAGGATTTTATAAACAAAACCCAATAATCATACAATACATCCTTCTGTACTCTG
>NC_031496.1:34124476-34153059 GCF_000237925.1 Schistosoma mansoni
GAAAAAAAAAAAAAAAAAAAAAAATAAAAAAAAAAAAAAAGGGGGCCCGCTAGTATAATTATACTTTCAAGTATACATACAGATTTGTAGAGACGTCTACTTTTCTGAATAAGAAAAGATTTCATAATTTCACTAGCGAAATTCGCACTCGCGAGAGAGATTCGAACCCAGGGCCTACCAGTCTCGAGCCAGAGCCCTTAGCCGATAGACCATTGAGCTGGCATCCAACGGTGTTAATGTCTAACTTCAACTGGATCAGTCCTGGATTCGAATCTCGCGAATGCGGGTTCGTGGATGCGCACTGCTGAGGAGTCCCATAATAGGACGAAACGGTCATCCAGTGTTTCCAGGTTTTCCATTGTGGTCTAGTTTCAATTGACTCACGCTTTCAACTATAAAAAAATACTAAATCTCCACAAAACCCCTTCTGATAGTTATAAATTTGTTTTCATTATCTATATAAATGACGGGGTCACAATGATTACAGTAAGAGAACAAGCAACAGAATGGTGAGTAAATTAAAATCAGTGTTTAAAATTAAAAGTAAAGGTGGATAGTGGCTAGCAGTACAATCCAGGACGCGCTCCACTTCGTCCTATTTGGCACTCGTCAGCTGGATGTACCTGCATCTCAGACTTGTTGATGTTCATTCTGGGACTCGAACCTAGTACCGTTCACATCAAACACCATCACGTTATCCACTTAGTTACTGAGTGCTGAATTCCACTGCTAACCACTATCCATATTTGCTTATAATGCCTGTGAATTAAGGCTATATCGAGACAATACACACAGTATGCACATACGTTAATAAGAGACTGATCAATTGTAGTCATAAACATCAATCGGAAGATTTAAACAAACAATACCAAGTGAGTTTAGTGTTTAAAATTGTTGTAAGTGGATTGTTTCCCAAACTGATTCAGTCAGTAAACATACATAAAACCAATCTGTTACCAAGTAATGATGAATACATTAAAATAGAACATGAAAATCAATAAAATGCATGAGAAATGGGATGATTTCGTTTATAAGAAAAGGTACTTCAATGAATCTGCGAAAATTTCTATAGAACTCAGTATATGCATGAATGCTTAGATAGAAAAAAGGAAACATTTTGTTTAAATTCTCACTGCCAAGCCGAAATATATTGGATACAGTAGTCATCACATTCTATGTAGCTCACCATCCAGCTCCCGTTTAAATTCACTTATAGTAAGCAGTGGAATTGTCGTTTCTCATCAGAAGAAGTTGTGTGACTCATTGCAAAACTTATTTTATCAACGTTTAGTTTGGGTTATCGGATTGGATTAATTTTATGATTATGTCTCTGTTTACTGTGATTGACTGTTTTCATTAGTAAATGTAACTTGTTTATCATCTATACTTGCTAAATGGTTGGCTTACTTTCTTCTCTTTTCCAGATTTCCTCATACATGAACTCTTCAACCACTGATCTCGGTTACAGTATGAACTTCAATCAGGTGTCTGCACCTATTATCATGATTGAAGTAAACAGTCCATGGTTTTATAGACTGACGCTATGGTTTGGTTTGGATACCCCGTAGCTTCCTACAACTGTATTTCTACTCTAGCCACCACTCCTCTTCGAAGTAGGTAGTGATTCAGCATACTTAGTATATTTCTCAACCAATCTCAGTATTGCTCATTCGATAGTTCTATGATATGCAGAAGGTGTTCTGAAACATTAATCCTATACTTGTCTTCTACTTTCATAGATGATATTTTAAAGACATAGATTATTACAGAGTGGATTATTGTGCAGCACACAAACCCTTTGCTTGACGGAAAAAAGTCGTACCTTTGCTACAAGTAACGTAAGTTGGTAAAATGCTTTGAGATTTTGGGTCACTAATCAGATCATAAGTGTACATTCCTGAGGAGTCACAAACCATGACAGAACAACTGTTCACTGTTCCTTAGTCTTTATTGGGCGACCAACTGACATCAGTTAATAATAAAAACCGATTCAAAATTAAAATCAGGATTTTATAAACAAAACCCAATAATCATACAATACATCCTTCTGTACTCTGGTTATTAGTAACACTTCCTAGTCTTAAACTTCACGGCTTTCATTGTCGAAGAACGTGGACTCCATGTAGTTTAACCGTCAGAACTGTTTCCGATTCTTATTGATTACTAATGTTATATTCGTTGTATTAGAATAACAGTATCATGTTCATCTATTCACATTCACAAAACAGATTAAACGGAATATAACCCTTACAATTTCCTCTCTTACTGCCTATTCAAGGTTTGAATTTATCTTCCAAAAAAAAATTTCAGACCATTATTTCCCATATGTGCATTTGTTTATAGATGTGTTTTTCACCCTTTCAAGATCCAACACACATACAAATACTCATATGTCTATTCCTTATAGACACTAGTACAAATCGGCTGTTTTATTCCCATCAAACAAGTTCAAGGTCAATGCTCAGTTAACCTTATTTTTTCTATACCCATACCCGAATGTCTTAGAATTCATAGATGAGTTCTGTTTTTTTGACACATCCGAAAGAAAATGAATCATTCTAAGAAATGGCGTTGATGATGATGGTATCGAATTTCCGTGAGATATACAATAAAGAAACACAACGATTAAACTAAAATTAATTTGGCTTAAGTGCTGGAAAAATTAAGATGAAAAGTCTTTGTGGAATGAAAATTTTAAAACAAGAAATAATTGGATGCCGGCTCAATGGTCTATCGGTTAAGTTCTCTGGCGCGAGACTGGTAGATCCTGGGTTCGAATACATATACCCCTATACTGAACTAATCTCAGTTACTGAATATATATATAACTACTTGGAAACATATGGTACGAAATCCTCCTATTAATGAAATAAGGATAATGTTTCAAATGAATACTAAGTCAACCTAATACATCTAAACAATAGGAATCAAATCAAAATTCATATGAATATTCTAAGTGAAAACTTACCAAAATGCTTCATCATCGAGATAAACATTTTACAGATACAAATTGTATATGTTTAATTGTGTTATGTTTATTTATAATAGGTGTAATGAGGTTTGCTGAGGAGTCCCATAATAGGACGAAATATGAATCGTTATTATTAGAAAGGAGAAATGATTGATTATAACCTGAAATCTCCCCTTTAACGAAATGTTTCCCCCTCCCAAAAAAAGGAAAACAGAACTATATAAATTTCAATAGTGTAATAAGAAGACGAAGATTATCAGAACTATGTGATTGATATATTAGTGCAATACATTTCGAACAATCTGATCACATATAATATAATATATACATAAAAATAAAAAGTCAACTAAACTGGAAATGCGTGGGGGGGGTAAGAGGTGACAAGGATAATAACCTGAAATCTTCCCTTCAGCAAAATCTTTCCACCGAAAAAAAGGAAAAAAATAAAAAAAAAAAAAAGACAGAACTATATAAGTGAAGTCTTCATCTTCACTAATGTCTCATAGTGAAACAATCCACAAATGGTTAGTACTGTGTTCATTGATTGGTGTGTAAATAAATTACAATGAACAATATCATTCATAGAATTGTACTGTATGAATTATTCCAGTTTCCTTTTTGTTTCTTTTGTTTTCTTATATGATACTTGATCAGTGTGAATATACCATAGGATTGATCATTCGAACTACTACTTATATATATATTAAGTAAAAACGAAACAACAACAACAAAAACGATCTTAAGCTTGATGCGTAAAGTGTTGATTTTGATAGCCCCTCTATAGTACATTGACTTAGATACATCATTATATGTAGATATACAATTAACATAGTGTTGATTTTGATACACCCCCCTCCTATAGTAGATATACATACATACATTATTATATGTAGATATACAATTAACAATTCAACTTCATCTTATATATTAAATTGTAAACTTTTGATCCTATGGTTCATGGATAATAGTACAAAGAATAAGAGCCATAAATGAACCATTCATATACACCTAGTACATCATGAATAATATCAGTCGGGTTTTTTTTGTAAATTAAATGAAAAATATGAATTCGATTGGTTTGTTAAATAATTTTCTTTTTTTTTCACTTAGTTACTACTCTATTTTCTAAAAAAAAACATTCTACAAGTACACATATATGTATGAATATACAATTCTATATGTCTATGTGTATGTATGTATGAATGTAAACTGAAAACTGTATTCATGTAAAATATAAACGGTATAGTATATGTGTTTATGCATAAGATATAAATCTTATATTTAAACGTTTTTTTTTGTTTTAAGCAAAGATGGATAGTGGTTAGCAGTGGAATCAAGGATGTGCGTTTCGTCTTATTTGGGACTCGTCAGCTGGATGTACCTGCATCTCAGACTTGTTGATGTTCATTCTGGGACTCGGACACAGTATCGTTACACTTCAAACGCCATCACGTTATCCACTTAGTTACTGAGTTATGGATTCCACTGCTAGCCACTATTCATCTTTGCTTACAATGCTTGTGAATTAAAGGTATATTGAGGCAATACGCACAGTATGCACATATGCCAATACGAGACTGATTAGTTGCAGTTCTAAACATCAATGGGAAGATTCAACCAAACAATACTAAGTGAGTTTTTGTTTTCTTTTAATAGTTGGATTCATAGGTTGATCTAAGCTAGATCACGATTGAAAACCTGGAAGCATTAGATGGTTGTTTCATCCTAGTCTAGGAATCCTCAACAATGCATATCCATAATGATTTGAATAGATTTTCAACAACTTCCATTGAACTATTGATAACTGGCAAAATTAGTTAATTATTAGAAGTCACTTAGAAAGTTTTACCGACTAATATTAAAATTAATAATCATAATCACTGTAGAGTGTGGCATAAATATGTCTAAAGATGACATTACAGATCAGTACGATCAGACGATTATACAAAGATAAATGGAGGAGGATGTATGTAGGAATACTTTGACTAAGGATTTAGAGAAAGATAATATATGGGTCTGCTCTATTGTAACTCATCCTGAGACGTCATATATATATATATATATATATAAACCATTTTCAGTGGCAAAATCTATGCGTTTATACAGAAGATCGTGGAATTTCGTGGAATTCCGTGTATCCTCACTCAGAAAAGGGGCATTCATTTATGTGGAATTATGTTCAAATAAAAGAAGAGAATAAAGAATGAATGTATCTAAATAACTCCTTCCGCTTTTGAGTATTATCAATATAGAATCTATACTATGATTATTATATTATGATTGCTACACACATTGAAAACAATAATCCTATGGCTTTTTTACAACAACTTACTTACTTACGCCTGTTACTCCCAATGGAGCATAGGCCGCCGACCAGTAGTCTCCAACCCACTCTGTCCTGGGCCTTCTTTTCTAGTTCTTTCCAGTTCTTGTTCATTCTTCTCATGTCTGTCTCTATTTCTCGGCATAATGTGTTCTTTGGTCTTCCTCTTCTTCTTTGACCTTCAGGATTCCATGTGAGGGCTTGTCTTGTGACACAATTGGGTGATTTCCTCAAAGTGTGCCCAATCCACTTCCAGCGCTTCTTCCTGATTTCTTCCTCCGCTGGAATCTGGTTTGTTCTCTCCCACAGTAACTTGTTGCTGATAGTGTCTGGCCATCGGATCCGAAGTATCTTGCGTAGACAGCTGTTAATAAACACTTGTATCTTCTGGATAATGGCTTTCGTAGTTCTCCACGTCTCTGCCCCATACAGAAGAACTGTCTTGACATTTGTATTGAAAATTCTAACCTTGGTGTTGGTTGACAATTGTTTTGAGCTCCAGATGTTTTTCAGCTGTAGGTATGCTGCTCTTGCTTTGCCGATCCGCGCCCTCACATCTGCATCTGATCCACCGTGTTCATCAATGATGCTGCCCAGATATGTAAAGATTTCCACATCCTCCAAAGCTTCTCCGTCAAGTGTAATTGGATTGGTGCATATTGTATTGTATCGGAGAGTTTTGCTTTTCCCTTTGTTTATATTGAGACCTACTGCTGCTGAGACTGCTGCTACACTGGTCGTTTTCTCCTGCATTTGTTGTTGCGTTTGTGATAGAAGAGCCAGATCATCCGCGAAGTCTAAATCGTCAAGCTGCATCCTGCCTGTCCACTGTATCCCGTGCATTCCTCCAGATGTTGACGTCTTCATAATCCAGTCGATCACCAGGAGAAAGAGAAAGGGTGAGAGTAGGCAACCTTGCCTAACACCGGTCTTTACCTCGAACGAGTCGGTGAGTTGTCCTCCGTGGACGATTTGGCAGTTTAGTCCATCATAGGAGTTCCGTATGATGTTGATTATCTTCTCAGGCACGCCGTAGTGTCGAAGAAGCTTCCATAGTGTCGTCCTGTCCACGCTATCAAATGCCTTCTCGTAGTCGATGAAGTTGATGTAGAGTGATGAATTCCATTCGATTGATTGTTCCACAATGATACGTAGAGTTGCGATTTGATCTGTGCACGATCTATCCTTACGAAATCCAGCTTGTTGATCTCGAAGTTGAGCGTCCACGGAATCCTTCATCCTGTTTAACAATACTCTGTTGAAGACTTTTCCTGGTATTGAGAGGAGAGTGATGCCCCTGTAGTTGTCGCACTTGCTCAGATCTCCTTTCTTTGGTATCTTGATGAGAAGTCCTTCTTTCCAGTCTGTTGGTACATGTTCTTCGTCCCAAATCTTACTGAAGAGGATGTGGAGCATCTTGGCAGTTGCTGTTACATTTGCTTTCAGTGCCTCCACCGGAATGTTGTCTGGTCCCGCTGCTTTGCCACTCTTGGTTTGTCTGATGGCCATGCTGATCTCTTCAATTGTTGGTGGGCCAATATCGATTGGGAGGTCTGTGAGTGCTGCTTCGATGTTGGGTGGGTTCAGTGGAGCTGGTCGATTCAAGAGTTCCTTGAAGTGTTCTACCCACCTGTTTCGTTGTTCTTCAATATCGTTGATTACTTTGCCTTCCTTGTTTTTCACTGGTCTTTCTGGTTGACGGTAATTTCCAGAGAGTTTCTTTGTTGTATCATACAGTTGTCTCATGTTTCCCTCTCTTGCAGCCTTTTCCGCTGTCATCGCTAAATCTTCCACATATTTACGTTTGTCGGTCCTGATGCTCCTCTTCACTTGCTTGTTTGCCTCTGTGTATTCGGCTTGTGCCTTGGCTTTTTCTGCTCGTGTTCGGCTGATATTGATTGCTACCTTCTTGTTCCTCCTTGCTTCAATTTTATCCAGTGTACCAACAGTGATCCATTCCTTGTGATGGTGCTTCTTTTGGCCCAGAACCTCCTGACATATTGAAACGATTGCCTCCTTGATACCTTTCCAGCTGCTCTCTATGGTGGTTCCCTCTCCATTGAGTAGGTCATGAAAGGCCTCGAACCTGTTGCTGAGGGCTATGTTAAATTCGTTGAGTTTGTCAGCATCTCGAAGAAAGGCCGTGTTAAACTTTTGTGATGTTGTCCGCGCCATTGTCCAGTGCTTCTTGAGTTTTAGTTTCATCTTGGCGACCAGCAAATGGTGATCGGATGCTATATCAGCTCCTCTTCTGGTTCTCACATCCTCCATCGTCCTCCTGAACTTTTTGTTGATGCAGACATGGTCGATTTGATTTTGTGTAGTGTGATCCGGTGAAATCCAAGTGGCTTTGTGTATGTTTTTGTGTGGGAATATGGTGCCACCTATGACCAGTTTATTGAAGGCACATAGGTTTGCAAATCTCTCACCGTTTTCGTTCCTTCCTCCCAGTCCATGTTGTCCCATGACGTCTTCGTATCCAGTGTTGTCCTTTCCAACCTTGGCATTGAAATCTCCCATTAGAATGGTCAGGTCCTTGGTTGGGCACTTCTCGAAGATTGACTGCAGCCTATCGTAGAATTGGTTTTTAGCGTCTTCATCGTAGTCGTTGGTCGGCGCATAGCATTGGATGATGTTCATTGTAATGCCCTCTCTCTTTGTTTTGAAGGAGGCTTTGATGATCCTCGGTCCATGAGATTCCCATCCTATAAGTGCATTTTGTGCTTTTCTAGACAGCATCAGTGCCACTCCTTGTGTATGTGGGGCATTTTCTTCTTCATGACCGGAGTATAACAGAAGTTCCCCTGAAGACAGTCGTTGTTGTCCAACCTGCGTCCAATGTGTTTCACTGATTCCAAGCACTTCCAGGTTGTATTTCCTCATTTCTGCAGAAATTTGGAAGACTCTGCCGGTCTCCCACATTGTCCGGACATTCCATGTACCTATAAAAAATTGTCGCTCTGGTTGTAAGAAGGTGCATCGGCCTCATGACTTCCGAAGGAACTCGGCTTTCATCATGAGACGTCATTTTTCCTTCTACTCCCAGGGCAGAGTTTGAATGGTTTGAATGATTTTTTCTGGTTAGCGTTTTTTTTAGCGAGTTGATTTTCTACGGGATGGGGTCGCTAACCCCATGCCCAACCCTCCTCCTTTACCCGGGCTTGGGACCGGCAGTAGCCCCTGGAGGAGCTACAGGCGGAGTTTTTTTACAACAAGCTCAGACTGATATGATCACTGACTTCATAGAATGATGTCATCTCGTAGTCTGGTCACTTTGAAAGATCACACTTCTACAGGAAATGAATCTCAGCCTCAATAAGTCAGTGTTCATATATTTGGATATGAGATTGAATGTTGGACATTTCAATGAAACCTTGAGTGAGCAAACTAGTCCCCTCCCTTCCAAGAGCGACGATGATTATTAGTACCACCGAACATGATAACACAAGTTCACTTAAACAATAATAACCATCTTATAAATAACTTCTGGACAATTGAACA
The DNA here is from genome assembly GCF_000237925.1 of Schistosoma mansoni. NCBI lineage: Eukaryota > Metazoa > Platyhelminthes > Trematoda > Strigeidida > Schistosomatidae > Schistosoma > Schistosoma mansoni. Next base: position 34,133,272 of record NC_031496.1, read on the forward strand.
AACATCATTATAAAGCTTTAATACAGTCTTCCTTCGAGATATTAACGAACACAATAAATTCGAGATAGCACTCAGCAACAAGTTTCAAGCCTGAAAAGATCTACTCGAAAAAGAGAAAAACACTATGATGCACAACTGGAAAGGAGTTAAAGAATCTATCACTTCAACATACCGGGAAGTTCTATTACACGGAGGTGAAAATTGGAGAACTAAAGCCATCATCAAAAGGTACAAGTATTTACAAGCAGTTACCTATCAAGATACTCAATGTCGATTGGCGGGATACCATCAGGAACAACCCTACTGTGGTAGAGGACAAACCAATTTCCAGTGGAAGATGAAATTAGGAAAAGATGATGAAGGTGAGTAGGAAACATACTTTGGAAATCATCAAACTGCCTAACGAGGCAAGCTTCAACTTGAAATTCTCAAGACAAGAGGAAAAAGGGAAGACCAAAGAACATATTGCGTCTGTAATTGAAAGCAGATATCAAAAGAATGAATAGCACATGGGAACAAGTGGAAAGGAAATCCCAAGACAGAGTAAGTTGGGGACTACTGGTCGGCGGTTTATGTTGTACGAGGGGTATAAAATTAGTTTCTTATACACTACTATTTATGCACTTCATGTTACCGATATCTGACTACTCAAGCATTAAACAAAACAGAGAGTTAAATTCGTACATAGAAGATTATTCTAAGGAGTAAATCATAACACACTACTAAATTCCCTGTAGTGAAATTCAGGATGCCCATTTCGTCCTATTTGGAACTAATCAGCCGAACATACCGGATTCAAGTTTAAGTGTAAGCATTAGCACTGAGGTGCGCGTACAATCAGCTGACGTATCCAAAAAACGGATGCAATATGCATCATGTATTCAACTGTTATCCTCGTACAGTATGACAACAAAGATTTGAATATTAACAATTGGGAAATTTCAACTCCTTAAAAGTATTCCGCTAACTTATTAATGATATATAGATGATCGTTTGCATTTCAAGGCAGAAGAAGAGAACGAAGATAAGAAATATATAATCTTAATGATAAAAACCCACAACATATGTGATAGGAATAAATGCTTATAAGATGCCATTCCTGAAGTTCTAGTGAGAATGTCAGTCAGTCAGCTACAACGTAGGACGAGGCACATTTATGCATCGGTCCAAGTTGCCATACCTCGTTCGCACAACAAGATGAACACCAGATTCATAGAAATAGTTGATTTAGTGGTGGTAATATATAAAAGATAGGTTGTATATCAGGATACAGTATAGGAGGGAAAAACATTATGAAGCAATTTGAATCTCACGGTTTGACGGAAGATAAAGAGTGTATACACCTATACCATTGTGATCGTTTCTGAGCCATATCACACAGAGTCTTCAACCATTGGTTACGATAGTCACGCGGACCCCAGCCAGGTAGTCTGCATCTACCAACATGGCTCAGAATAAAAGTTAGTGACCTCAAGCACTGATGCCACGTTTTGGTTTGGCCACCCCTAACTCTTTTCCAACTATCCCCAATACTAGTCAGCATAGCGCGTCGTGGTAATCGGTGTTCAGGCATACGTTACACGTGAGAATGTATGACTAAACCAGTTCAACTGTGTTCGATATAAGACGGTTATTTACCACAGACAATCAAACATGGTCACACAATATTATGAAATTATTAAAGTTACACATGTACACAATTGGATAACAACTCCCTAATCTTAAAATTAAACTTTCATATGTGAAACCGTTAGTCATGAATTAAATCCTTTATGAAAGAGTCATGGATGAACAATGCTAAAGACCAAATAGTAATCCAGTATAAGATGGTGGTTGGAGGTGGTCAACAGGAAACCCTGGACCCGGGTTTCATGCTACTTGGCACTCATCAGCAAGGTGTACCTGTAATCTTGAGGGAACTGGTGCTCCCTGATGGATTCGATTGCAACTTGATCGATGGCATTCGATCTACACTAAGAAGGACTTGACACGATGACATTGATCATCACCCAGTGATCAATCAATTGTGAGTTATCCAGTATTACTAGATTTTTAATAATGACTCAGTTATGAACAGTTATTTATTCGACTTATCATACAAAACTATGTATTAGTTACAACAGTAAGACATCATTATAGATTAAATTATAATGTTTTCTTACCATAAAATAACAAGAATATACAATGATAAATTATACCACTAACTTATCTATACACATATACATAAATAACTATACACAGACAAGTATACTATAATCACCATGGTTACTATATGCATACATTTCACCATACCTTTAACCAATTTAATAACACAAGTACAGAGAGAGAGAGGGAGAAGGGGGTGGGAGGGTAGAATAGAGCGAAACTATTTGATTTCTCTTTTTGTACACATGTTCTAATTTTATTTCATGAAAACCAAAAAAAACTATACACTTGATTCAATTACCAATAAGAAAGTTTTTTTTATTTTATCCAGGTAACATTGTCTATGATGAATAGTTTGAAATGGTATGACAGCGATAAGATAGTGGTGATAATGATGATGAGTAAATAACAAGAAGGGAATGGATCATATCAGTCAAGAGATTATCCATGAATAAATAAATACTTATTTATTTTTATCAGAAGGGGTTTTCTAGTGGTGATTTCAGTATTTTCATAGTTGTAGGCGTGAGTCAATTGAAGCTATAGATCACCAAAGAAAACCTGGAAGCACTGGACGGCTGTTTCGTCCTTATTTATTGGCTTGTGTTTCCCCTTTACTATCCATGATAAATGGGTATGATTTTAATATTTTAATTAGATGTTTTAACCTATAAACTTATTATTATTATTTATGGGATTTTCAAAGGAGATTGAGAATTAACACTTGTAGACATGTGTACTTGTTTAATAGGAGTAACACTATTAATAATAGTAATAATAATGATAGTATAGTGTGGTCTACTTATATCCTCATAAGTAGTATATGGTGATGGTCAGATATAGAATGTATTTTGGCAGAAGACCGATAAGGAAAGAACAAGAATGAAGCGCAATCGGTATGAAAATGCATGAACAATGAAATCAGAGAAGATGGATTGATATTTACAGAAGGAACAGTGAAGATTGAGACAATTGGTTGTTATTTTGCAAATTACCCGCTTTAATACATTCGATTGTCCCCCACCAGAGTTCTTGTTCACTACAATAGTAATAATAATAATAACCGTAGTAATAAAACTAGACATGAATTATGGATAGTCTTGTTATTACAAACTATTATTCTACACTTCTTTTTAAGTAGTATAAATCATTAATGGAAGAGATTAAGTTATTTATTTGAACACATGAATATTGGTACGAAGGAGCACCAGATAGATATGCACCATACAAATCTCATTTCATTTGTGTGAGGGCTGTGATACTGCCAAAGTACCCAAACTATAGCAGGTGGTTTTCTTAGGGAGCTACAATCGGAGGCTTTGACCTAAAGGTCTGATCCACAAGGTAGTGGAGCATCGTAAGGAGATGCATTCCCATGGTAGACGGTGACCAACGATTGATTTATACGCCATTTGTTCCCTGAGGATATTGGAGCCCATGTGCACCATTGGTTTGGATTCAGGGTTTTCCAACCCCCTTAGGTGGACTCTCCGTGTCCACCAACCCGGTTACAGCGCTGGACATTCGCTTTTGGTCCTCTCAATTTCGTAACCAACACCCCCGCCACGGGGGTTGACTTAAATGTATTGTATCGTTCATAATATTTGAAGATCTTGAGTATATACAGTTGAGTAAAAGCCGTACACGAAAGAAAAAAATTATTCATTGCCTATTAATTTTCTAAATATTCCAAGATAAAATCTATATTATTGTATAATTGACTGGAATTCAATGAATCATTTAACAGTATACATAACCAACCAATAACTATTTGAATATTTTGTAGTTAAAATGTGTGAGAAGCCATGACTAGGAGAGTTCAGTCATATCAGGAATAAGGCAGTTATACTCTAACATCACTGGTTGATGTTCTCATAACATTCTGAAATGACTAAAGATAAAAATATATACTGTTAGATGTCGACTTGGTGAACTGAAGATTAGGCGATACACTCTAGACCTGAATGCTTCGGTTCAATCATCTCAATAGTCATGTATGCAGCTCTAGTTGTATAATATGCATAATGATGAGGAATTCGAAAGTAAAACCATATACCTATCCAGTGCCCCATTGCTTTCAATGACTGTCTAATCTAAGTCAAGCGATGATGTAAACCTATAAAATTCAATAATCTCTCGCGAGAAGGGATCGTGGATGCGCAATGCTGAAGAGTCCCACAATAGGACGGAACGGCCGTCCAGTGCTTCCAGGTTTTCCATGATTAGGTCTCAGAAACGTATCATACGTTGACATGAATAATTAGTTTCTAAGTTAAGCTTCACTAGTCATAGGATTCTAAGCTCGAATCCTGTCTACACCTTATCATACGATTTCTTAAATCATAACACCAAGAACATAGTTACTAATTTCAAAATATATCAACTTTTAATTCATTCATTACTCATTCTAATACCAATTCGATTGTATAGTTTTGATGGTATGAATATTAGTAATACCCGCATGTTTTATTATCAACAATTTATGCACGGTTACAATTAATCACTAAATCACCCAATAAACTAACTATAATCAATTCGATTCCCTATAATTATATTTTAATTGATTTTATAAATTTTATAATTTTATAGTTGAATTCATGAGTCTTATGCCCCCAAATGCCCTAGTACGGCCGAGAGTGGAGAGAGTTCGATCTCCCTCTCGAAATGCTCTCACATGGCCACAAGTCTTACTCATTGCTTCTCGTATCATTACTGTTGTTTACAAAATCGAGAGGACGAAAAGCGAATGTCTGGCGCTTTAACCTAGTTGGTGGACATGTCGCGTTCACCTAGGGGAGTTGGAAAACCCTGATTCCAAACCGATGGTACACATGGGCTCCAGTATCCTGAGAGAACAAATGGAGTATGGACCAATTATAGGTCACCAGCTACCATGGGACTGCATCTCCTTACGATGCTCCACTACCTTGTGGATCAGATCTTTAGGTCAAAGCCTCCGGGTGTAGCTCTCTAAGAAAACCACCTGCTTCGGTTTGGGCACGTGGGCAGTATCACAGTCCTCACACAAATCAAATGAGATTTTTGTGGCACATATATATCTGGTGCCCCCTTTGTACCAATATTTATGTGTTTAAATAAATGAACAACAGGAACAAAAACGAAATATGTTTATTATCATTTACTGAGGGGTATTTCAACGAGGATAGAACTAATTCAGCTTACATTTTGTAAAATAACGATTTTTTTAAATCTTAGCTGACGTACTTTTTTTGTTCGATAGAGCAATGAGAAGGCGGAGTTGATCTGAAAAAATGGGATGTACTTAGGCTAAATATTTCGAACAATCTGATCACACATGTACTTGTAAGGGCTTTCTTTTATGGAAATTAATAAAGGTCAATTCAATGAAAGTTCAAGTATAAAAAAGGTAAAAATAGAGAAACATTTTTTGACATCGTATAGAAAGAATAAGTAATTGTCACATTACCGTAAGCCATAAAATAACTTAAAGATTACCAGGGTAAATTCAAGGCTACGACACATTGTTTTGTACACATAAAGGGGGGGGTAAATTTATGAATAGTCAAGGTTACAATAAACCTGAGAATTCATCCTTGACAGTTTCTATATAGTCAGTCAGTCAGCCATAACGTAGAACTTCGTACGTACGTACGTACGTACGTCAGTTCGAATCGCCATACCACATTAGCACAAAGATGCAGTTGTCGATTCAAACTCCATAGTGGTAGAAGTAGTAAGAGTATAAGCAGTAATCGGAAAGATTAGGGTTCGAAGATGTTAAAAGTAACATAGAACCTGTAATATATCCACATTGGTTCATTTTGTTAGCATGGTAAGATAGAACTATCTAGATAAATGGTAGTGTAACAGAAGTAGTAACAGTATTAGTAGTAATATTGATAGAACAAATTAAATATATGCAATATAATTCCAGAAGAATGAATTCAAGGAATAAAAAGTATAGATATTTCAAGAAGAATGAATGCATCTGCTCAATTGTGACCAGTTTCGAATTATGTAATCCCAAATTTCACTTAGACCCTGAGTAGATAATCTATACCTACATATATAACTAAGTTCAACGGTCATGGATTGATTGAATGTCTTGGTCTTGCTACTTCTAGTTTTCTATCAACCTACTCCTAAACCAACCAACTACGAGCTTTGAGGTAGACAGATTTGTTTCTAGACCTACTTATGTTTGTTAGTAAGAGACAATAGAGATTATGATGAGCAAATTTTCCATGTGTTTGCAAATACTTCTTCACTAAAGATCCCAACCAGCAAAACGTCTGTCTAAAGCATTGCCTTTTACAAATCACCAATTCAATCATTCTTCTCAGATCATATTCTCTATGCTTACTCTTGTTTATTACCATTGATACAACTAGTATATCGATTTATTTAGTACTCATCTTGTTCATTTTAGCTACCTGTGCTGATATGATATGGAGATTTGAATTGATATATGTCTGTTCTAGGTCCAATGATGGTTACAACAGATAGCTAAATCTAATATTAAAGCGAACTGTCGTATCAACTTAACCAGTCCTTTAGAACCATTGTATACTTGATTATGGTAAGCCGGATCCGAATCCAACAGATAGTTCCCCCAAGCTTGAAGGCACACATTGCTAAAGAATGATAACCACCATAAAACAGGTTAGTGATAACCACTTGACCACAACCAACCACCTAAAATCAACACTTGATTAGTAAAATTTGATACATATTCTGGAAAGACTAGAGAAACATCTTATCACAGTAAAAATTATACATGAATCAGGGAGGAAATGACACAATAAATGGAAGTACCCACCTCCTTCCTCTTCTATTTTATCCCCACTCTTTGAAAAAGCGCTCACGAGGAAGTAGACGTTCTTTTATTCAATCAAAACTTAGTTATTCATCAATGAATGAAGACAATTTCGGTAAAACAAAGAACACATTTCCTTTAAAACAAAGCTTAATTATATAGGTTTACTTTTTAATTGTCAAATTGACATGCTGAATATATATATGGGTAAAAAATGATTTACTACAGCAGGTAACTATGACAACGTTATGTGCCATTCTGTCTACTTGTTGTTGATCTAACATGAATATAACAATGATGATAGTTTGAATTCACTTAGTATTGTTTGTTTGGATCCATCTCTGCTTACAATGATGATAGTTGTTAAGAGAAATCAGAAAAAAAAGTGCGCGTAATTATATGTTATATTATTGATGCCTATGTCGTTTGAGGATAGGTTAATCAATGAGAACAAATAAATTAAGTATCCACTGAAGCGATCATTTAATTCAATCATAAAATTGGTTTGATAATAGATTTTAATGCTAAATTCCTTTTAATGATAGTGGTGTAATCATGAAACTGATTATTTTATGAAAAGAAAAGAAAGAAATAGGACAGTAATATGCAAAGACAAAGAGGGTGATAGAAGACTGAGCCGGCCGGCATCCGACGGTGTTAATGTCTAACTTCAATCAATCCAAGATGTTTGAGCAACCGTTCAATTATTATTATTATTATTATTAAATAATTAATATTAAATGGTTTATTGGTGATTTCACAACTAGATTATAAATAGACATTCACTTAATCACTAATACAATTATTGAATATCAGACATATTTGAGATTCCCCTCTAATATCTATATCTGAAGTCCTACAATAAATAATAATTCCATTAGGATTATAGATATATCTTATTGATAAGATGAAGTATGAAGAAAGTATAAGTTATGTAGAGTTCATTTGTTGTTTACTTGTATCTTCCCATTGTTATTTAAGACTGCAATTGATCAATCTCTTATTGAGATATGTGCATCCTGTGCGGATTGTCTCAATATTGCCTGAAGTCACAAGCTGTAAAAACAAAGATGGATAGTGGCTAGCAGTGGAATCCAGGACGCGCGTTTTGTCAGCTGGAAGTACCTACATCTCAGAGTTGATGTTCACTCTGGGACTTGAACCCAGTACCTTTCACTTCAAACGCCATCGCGTTATGCATTTAGCTATTTAGTCCTAATAGTGGTTCCAACTAAATTTTATACCACATGGAATTCGAAAAAAATTAGAGCTTTCCCACCTTAAATATGCTTAAATTCAATGATTATAACTTATCATTGAACATGTATGGAAATCTTTCTAGAAAGCTAGTCGATATGTAAATTTATGGTTTTCGATAGTTATCTAGTATAAGGATATGTTTAATTTGACTTAATCTATATTTAAATTTATTCAACTAATTCGTTTGACAGGTACAGATTCATATGCTCGAATTTGAGCCACATTGTCAACGTGAGACTTAATTAATTATGCCTATTAATCCCAATGGAGTATAGGTCGCCCACCAGCATTCTCCAACCCACACTGTCCTCGGCCTTCCTTTATAGTCCTATCCAGTTGTTATTCATTCTTCTCATATCTGTTTTTATTTCTCGGCGTAATGTGTTCTTTGGTATTCCGCTCCTCCTTTAATCTTGAGGATTTCATGTGAGGGCTTGCCTTGTGACGCATTTGGGTACTTTCCTCAATTTGTGTCCCATCCACTTCATATACTTCGTCCTGATTTCTTCCTCCACTAGAATCTGGTTTGTTCTCTCCCACAGTAGAATGTTGTTGATAATGTCTGGCCAACGGATTCGAAGTATTTTGCGTAGACAACTGGTTAATAAACACCTGTATCTTCTGGATGGTGGCATTTGTTGTTCTCCAAGTTTCCGCCCCATACAGTAGAACTGTCTTGACGTTTGTATTGAAAATTCTGATCTTTGTGTTGGTTGACAGACAGTTGTTTTGAGTTCCAGATGTTCTTCAATAGTAGAAATTCGGCTCTTGCTTTGCCAATCCTAGCCTTTATATCTGCATCAGATCCTCCTTGTCAATCAATGATACTTCCCAGATATGTAAATGTTTTCACATCCTCCAAAGCTTCTCCGTAAAATGTGATTTGATTGGTTCATGTTGTGTTGTCAGACAATTTTGTGTGTATATTAAGATCTACTGCTGCTGAGGCTGCTACTACACTGGTCATGTTCTCCTACATTTGTTGTTGCGTGTGCGACAGAAGAGCCAGATCATCTGCGAAGTCAACGTGAGAGCTAATGATTATATTCAGTTAATCAAACCATCTACCAGAAAGAGAGAGTCTTATTTTTAGTTCATATGAATTCAAATTTTACTTCAATAACTTAACAATATACTTAGAATAGCCAAAACCTATAGTTGATAAGATATTGGAATGAAACACAAACGCTTGTGTTTTCTTTTTCTTCCCATCTAGTTCTCTCTTTGTGTTTATAATGAGTTTAATCTGACACCATTTATTCATTTACAATCAAAATCTTATGTTCATTCATCTTGTTAACAACTAATAAAGACTCTTAAATAGATAGATAAGTAGGTTAATTGAGAAATGAAGAAGAAGAAGAAGAAGAAGAATAAGAAGACAATGAAGGATAAATGAATAAGATGTATATGTCTACTCTATGGTTTGAATAATTTTTTCTGGTTAGCGTTTTTTTTTTAGCGAGTTGGTTTTCTACAGGATGAGGTCTGTAACCCCATGCCCAACCCTCCTCCTTTACCCGGGCTTGGGACCGGCAGTAGCCCCCGGAGGAGCTACAGGAGGAGTCTATTCTATGAACAATATAAGCATGTTCGATAGATATGGAAACATCTACCTATATATATATATATATTGCTTCATTGAAGAATATCAGTAATAAAGAAGATTTCCTATTCAGTGTGTACATGTGTTTATTAGTCGGTAGATGTCTATATACTTGTATATACGACCCAAAACATCTATGTTTATGTATATTCAGACAATAATCAACACAAGGGACTAGAATTTATTCCATTTTGATGATTCAACCTTTTTTCTTTCTATTGACTTGTTTATTTATTTGTTTATTTGTATGTTTAGTTATCTATTAAAGTTAACCTTTATAGTGTATTTTGCCAATGTTGTAAGATTACTACTACTATTAGTCATCAACATATAAGGACACATGTATATATATCCGTCATTATATCACGTGACTAGGTGTTTTTTCATATTTGTTGAAAAATGATGAAAAAAAAAGACATTGGTTCTTGTTTTTATTTATCCATTTTAGTTGTTTGTTTTGTTTCTAAACAGTTTCTAGAATATTTATTTCTAACCCCCCCCCCCCCCCCCCTTGAGAAAAGAAACACCATTTTTAACCGTATAATCAATGAGTTGTTTAGTTATAAATAGTTTAGAAGATGGTTGTATATCAGTCACTTTAGTTGTCATATTAGGACAACAAGAGAAGAAATTAATGGAATATAAAGTAAAGAATCGTATATCAATTGATGAAAGATGAACGAATATAGTAAACTCAATTGTGATAATTATTTGAGTGATAGTGTTACATTATAGGCTGATTTTAATTATATAGTTGAGATCATGAGTCAATTGAAACTAGACCCCCATGGAAAACCTGGAAGCACTGGACGTGCGTTTACGTCCTATTGTGGGACTCCTCAGCAGTGCGCATACACGATCCCGTCAGTAACCAGTAAAGTTCAACAAGGTCTGTTGGGAGACATTGATGATTGGTTGCTCAATTTCGTGGATTGGTTGAAGTTAGACATTAACACCGTTGGATGCCGGCTCATTGGTCTATCGGTTAAGTGCTCTGGCGTGAGACTGATAGGTCCTGGGTTCGAATCTCATGAGGCGGGATCGTGGATGCGCATTATTGAGGAGTCCCATAATAGAACGAAACGGCCTTGCAGTGCTTGCAGGTTTTCCATGGTGGTCTATCTTTAATTGACTATGAAAATACTAAAATCTCCACAAAACCCCTTCTCATTTAATATTAGTCCGTAATCCACTTAATTAAGTAGTATCGACTATTTACTGATTTTCTTTGTATTCTTTGAAGTGATAGATAAATAACGAATATTAAAACCCATAGAACTGAAAGAACAAGGAGATATATGTATGTGCATTAGATAGAGGTAGAGTGTATGTGTGTGTGTGTGTGTGTGCGAACCCGGATAATCGAGAAAGAGAGAGAGAGCCAGAGAATTCATCAAGATGTATATACCATTCGGAACAATTGGATAAAGAGGTCTTAGTCATACATTTATGCATATTTATATATTAAACAATAAATTTTTCCATTAAAATGGATATTAGTCACAATTATGAAATGAAGTGAAAAACACCATAGTCATTATGAATGATAATACAAGTTATATAATGGATGGTAACAAATTGAATTATATGTCAAAGATAAACATACATACAGATACACATACATACACACATACAAGTTGATAGGGTAGATAATGACGTCATACAAGAGAAGTAGAGAATAGATAGATAGATAAACATACAGAATGTTGAACACATCAGTAGAATTAATAAATATTAAAATATATACATATTATTTATAAGCAAAGATGGATAGTGGAATCCAGGATGCTTGTTTTGTCCTATTTGAGACTCATCATTGCACAAGCTAGTGGGACGAAACGCGCATCCTGGATTCCACTGCTAGTCACTATCCATCTTTGCTAACAATGCTTATGAATTAAGGCTATATCAAGGTAATCCGCACTGGATGCACAAATACTGATAAGAGACTGATCAATTGCCATCCTAAACATCAGTGGGAAGATTCAAACAAACAATACAAAAACGGATTTAAACTTCACCTCATTACACAAGCTAGTGGCTATCAGGACTCAGTAGCTAAGTAGGTAAAGTAATGGCATTTGAAGTGAACGGTACTCGGTTAGAGTCGTGGAGTGAACGTCAATTCTAAGATGCAGGTACATTCAGCTGACGAGTCTCAAATAGTATGAAACGCACGTCCTGGATTCCACTGCTAGTTACTATCCATATTTGCTTATAATATTTGCATTATTCTTCTGATTATTCTACCCAACTCAAACAATATTTTAGCAGATGGTGAACTCTCCACTATAAAATGTTAATGATAAATTCTTGACTTATCTTCATAAGTCAGTGTTATGATGAAGCAATCTAAACTTTAGAAAGATTAAAATTTCAGATTTCTTTTAAGAAATTTCAGTTGAATTATGATTCATTTCTTAATATCTAACTGTCTATTTGTAACAAGAAGTAACTTTTATGAGATAGTGGAGAAGATTTGTAGCTCAGATGGGTGATTTTAATGTAGGTTTGTTCTCTGAGCAGGATTGTTTGGTCGACCAAACAAACCTACATCAAGTATCTTTTATATTAAGCTTCAAATGAAATAATCAATCGATCTATATTATGAAAACAAAAAAAAGTTGACGGAATTATTTTACTCTCCCTACCTCCCTTCCTTCCCCCCTCTCCCCCTCTCTCTCCTGAGGTCAGATTTTTTACAATCAGTCAACCACTACTACTAATACTACTAATATCAACAACAGAATTGAAAATAGAATTGAAAATTAGGTCATTGGTTTATTTTATTAAACACAAATTAATTATCAGTAATTGATAATAAACAAAATAGTATTATTTATTTAAACACATAAATATTGGTACAAGGAAGCACCAGATACATATGCGTCACACAAATCTCATTTGATTTGCTTGAGGGCTGTGATACTGCCCAGGTGCCCGAACTGAAGCAGGTGGTTTTCTTAGTGGCCCACACCCGGAGCCTTTGACCGAAAGACCTGATCCACAAGGCAGTGGAGCATCGTGAGGAGATGCAGTCTCATGGTTACCGGTGATCAACGATTGAGCGCCGGACATTCGCTTATCGTCCTTTCAATTCCGTAAACAACAGCCCCACCACGAGAAGGAAGTGAGTAGGACTTCCCTGGCAGAGGCTATATATTAGCTGGCCATGTGAGAGCATTTCGAGAGGGAGAACGGACTCTCCCCACTCTCGGCCGTACCAGGGCATTTGGGGGCTCAAAACAAAATAGAGAAGGTTACTTACAAGTAGTCGTATTAAAAAAAGGGAGAAATAATTGTGATATTAATCACTCTTTAAAAAGATTCATATAAGCACCTATACAAATCTATATACACACATATACACATACCTAAGTACAAATTAGCTTATTTGTGTATGATAGCCCACCCCCCATATACATATAAGCATAATCTTTATAGGGTTAAATAGATAAAACATTAACCAGAGGGGGGGGTTTGTGCAGATTTCAGTATTTTCATAGTTCAAAGCATGAGTCAATTGAAGCTAGACTATCAAGGAAAACCTGGAAGTAGTGTAAGGCCGTTTCATCCTATTGTAGGACTCCCCAGCAGTGCGTATCCACGAAACAGGATATTAGGGAATGATAGTAAATCAGTTGATGAGGTCATCAATCTTCATCGACTGAGATAGTTGGGTCACGTGTTACATATGCCCGACCACCGATTACCACGACGCGCTATGCTGACTAGTGTAAGGGATAGTTGGAAGAGAGTTAGGGGTGGTCAAACCAAAACATGGCATCAGTCCAGAAAGTCACTAACTTCTAGTCTAAGTCATGTTGGTAGATGCAGACTACTTGGTTTGGGTCTGCGCGACTATCCTGACCAGTGGTTGGAGACTCTGTGTGATATGGCTCAGAATCGATCACAATGGTGTAGGTGTATACACTCTTTATCTTCCCTCAAACCGTGAGATTAAAATTGCTTCATAACTTTCTTCCTTCCTTCACTATATCTTTATAAACAACCTTTCCTTTATATATTACCACCACTAAATTAACTATTTCTATGAATCCGGTGTTCATTTTGTTGTACTATCGAGGTATGGCAACTTAGACTGATGTATATATGTGCCTGGTCCTACGTTGTAGCTGACTGACTGACTGACTGACTGACTAACTGACGATATACATTAATCAGTAAAACAAACTAAATAAAGGATGTGACACCGACTAAGTATTCAATACATAAGTATTTGATTTTCCTTCTTTCCTAACAACATAATATTTTTACCATTATTATTACTATTATTACTATCAGTAGTAGTAGTAGTAGTAGTGGTAGTGGTAGTGGTAGTGGTTGAAAAAAGGGACATGATTCCATGTTCTAACGTTTAGTTGATCATAAAACTGGTTTAAAATGTAAAACAATGTTTACATGTTACAGGGCAATAATTAAAAACGTAACTTTTTTCCTTAATACAGTAAATGATTATAGTAAAGATAATGGTATAGATAAGAGCCAATCAGAACTAAGAATGCGATTTTTTTAGGTTTTAAAAGGAAATTCAAATTTATCATTATGTAATAGACAGTAAAATTAAATTTTTTTGTAACCATAGGGTAAAAACCATGTTGAAAGTGTTGATTGTCTAATTCTTTCTGTGTAGATTATATATAATAAGCAGATCAATTTACTTACGCCTGTTACTCCCAATAGAGGATAGGCCGCCGACCGACATTCTCCAACCCAATCTGTTGTGGGCCTCCTCTTCTAGTTCTATCCAGTTTTTGTTCATTCTTCTCATGTCTGTCTCTATTTCTCGGCGTAATAATAAGTAGATCAATACTAGCTGTAAATCCTAATAGTCAATCGTTAATTTTGAAACGAATTTTAACCTGACGAAGCTATAATGTATGGACGAAACGATCAGATAGCATGTTTGATATTTTTTGTTTATTTATTTATTTATTTAAACACATAAATATTGGTACGAAGGGGTACCAGATACATATGCGCCACACAAATCCCATTTGATTTGTGTGAGGACTGTGATACTGCCTGATTGCCCAAACTGATACAGGTGGTTTACTTAGGGGGCCATACACGGAGTCTTTGATCTAAAGGTCTAATCCACAAGGCAGTTGAGCATCGTGAGGAGATGCAGTCCTATGGAGGCCGGTGACCAACAATTGATTCATACGCCATTTGTTCCCTCAGGATACTGGAGTCAGCCCATATGCACCATTGGTTTGGAATGAGGGTTTTCTAAATCCTCTTGGTGAACTTTCCGTATCCACCAACCCGGTTAAAGCTCTGAACATTCACTTTTCGTCCTCTCAATTTTGTAAACAACAGTAGTGCCACGAGAAGGCAGTGAATAGGACTTCCCTGGTAGAGGCTATATACGTGTGGCCATGTGAGATCATTTCGAGAGTGTGAGCGTACTCTCCCCACTCTCAGCCGTACCAGGACATTTGGGGGCGAAGTTCACTCATCTATACGGCTACAAAACATTTCTGCATCATAGCTATTGTTATTTCCCGGTGAAAACACTAACGGTAAACCGCTTATCGTAACTCCAAATACCTTAACCTGACTTAGGAAAATTGTGAGGCTCTCAAAAATCTATTATGCGTCCTTTAAAAGGGTTCAAGAAGGCAGATAGCCTAAATTCATAAGAATACGTTTATATGTTGTTTCTTTATCAATCTTCTGGTAAAGTGACCTGTAGAAGATATTAATAAACCTACTAGTTGTGTTAAATGTGTTTACACTTCACTTTTCTATAAACTATCAGTTTTATAAAATCTGTTTTGTGATTAACTAGAAACTAGCCGGAGATTAGACGTGATCGTTACCAGTTCGTCTCCATACCATATTTTTATCATGAAAATTTACTTGTCTTCTGAAAACAATTTTGATTTTGGTCATAAACTAACTCAGTCAGTCAGTTAGCTACAACGTAGGACCAGGCACATATATGCATCGGTCCAAGTTGCCATAAACTAACTTCCTATATCTAATCAATTCCATATCACCATGTAATACATCGCCTATTATTTCCCGAATCTCTGGGAAAGTGGAAAGGTTATCCGTTTATAATATGATACCGTAGTATAAAAGATAGTTGTATAAGGCTGGTTATAGTCAATGTGTTAAGATTACTTGTTTGTATCAAAAGGAGATAACTGAACTGAATCCCTAGAAATTTCATTCACTGGTTTTATAATTTCGCTTCAAAATATATTTCCCTAGTGTAGTTGAAATGAATTCCCATTTCACAGTACTAATATGGAGTGTGGTAAATTGAGACGATTCATGTTTTCATTAGAAATAACTAACTGATTAACTAAAAGGATACATAAAACAGTCTTACATTTCAAAATGAAAGGTTTCAATCTTTAGACAGTTGTTTAAAACATATAACATATTATTATGATATTAAGTCGTTTATTGTAAGCAAAGATGGAAAGTGGCCAGCAGTGGATTCCAGGACGCGTGTTCCGTCCAATTTGGGACTCATCATCTGGATGTACCTGTATCTCAGAGTTGATGTTCACTCTGGGACTGGAATCCACTACCATTCGCTTCAAACGCCATCACGTTATCCACTTAGTTACTGAGTCCTGATAGCCAGTTGCAGTCCTAACACATCAATGAGAAGATTCAACCAAACAATACTAAGTGAATTTAAATCGTTTATGTTCCAATTATTTATTTTATGAATTAACCATGCTACTGAAATATTTGATTTACAATATAAAACAGTTGTCAATTTCTTTATGATTTCAGTTAATACTACCTAATCATTAAGTCAATAAGTAAGTACTGATTTGTATTTCAGAGGATATATACTACCATAAAAACTATTATGCTACATCCATACATTAAATCACTTACTTAAATACTCTTCTTCCCCACAATACATGGTAAATGATTTAGGACTATGTAATAATAATGGTAATGGTTATTATTATTATTGCCATAATTGTCTTTATTCTATGTATCTATGTAGAATTTTCTATCTGTTTAGCAAGAACCAGTTGCATGTTGTTTAAAAGAAGAAAAGGATGTATAAATCAGTGTTTATTATTATTACTACCACTACTACTACTTCCAAGCTTGATAATAATGGGGGTAGTAAGTAGTTGATCAATTATTTGTTCAATTGTTGTCAAGGCGTATACATATAGTTGGTTTGATTTAACCTTATGTATATACATTATGTCAGTCTATGTATCTATGGTGTGTATATGTGTATAAATGTTTAAAGGATAATCCCCCGTTTTCCCAATCATTTAAATTATTCCTTTTTTTTTCATGGTTATTATTGGTAATGTTAACAATAATCTACATACTACTGATATAATAAATAAGTTTTCATTAAGTTTAAGCAATGAATGTTTGTTTGTTTGTTTATTTAAGGATTAAAAATAACTATTAACCATTCAGTGTCTATAGTGGTGGTGGTGACGGTGGTAGTAGTGGGGTATATGTGCCTATGAATGACAGGCTACTTGACAACTATCATCATCATCATAACAACAAATAATAATAAACATCATGTAGTAAAGAAGAAAAAACAGAATGTGCTCAGGATAATGTAAAAGGAAGGTGGTTAAAGACAAAAAATTAGCATAAAATTGTAATGAGTCATTTAAATAAGGATACATATTAACCATACCAATACAAATACTACTATAATTGGTATTAGTAGTATTAGTAGTAGTAGTGGTAGTAGTAGTATATGCAACTGTATGGATAAAATAAACAAGACATCACAAAATAGTAAATATATATATAATCTTATTGTTTATTTACTTGTCAGTTTTCTTGTTATTTCTTTGGTTAAAATTAAAAACCCACCAAAAATACCACACAGATGGAGATGGAGTTAGATGAATAACAAACAATGCGAGAGATGATACGTTGTGTAAATGGAATGGGGGTTTTTTGAGAGAGGAGGAGGAAAGTTAAGAACCATACTGTATATACATTTCTACACTTTAAACAAAAATGATGGAAATTTTTAAAAATATTTAGAAAGTATAAATGGTTTATCTTAAATAAGTTGTGAATAGGACAATTACACACCCAGTAACAAAGTGACAGGAATTAAATTAATCACAAGGGGGTTTGGTGGAGATATTTTTTAAGTAATTTTATATAGTTAAGATCATGAGTCAATTGAAGTTAGACCACCGTGAAAAATCTGAAAGCACTGGACGACCGTTTCGTTCTATTGTGGGACTCTTCAGCAGTGTGCAATTTTGTGGATTGGGTGAGGTTAGACATTAACACTGCTGGATGCCGGTCGGCTCAGTGGTCTAGAGGTTAAGTGCTCTGATGCGAGACTGATAGATCCTGGGTTCGAATCTTGTGAGGCGGGATCGGGGATGCGCACTGCTGAGGAGTCCCATTTTAGGACGAAACGACCTTGCAGTGCTTCCAGAATTTTCACGGTGGTCTAGCTTCAATTGACTAATGATCTTAACTATATAAAATTAAATTAATGTTGTAGTCAACGCTGCTCCCAATGATATTTGTAAGTTGGGTATAGCTAAACGTGGTGTCGAAGTTTCAACAATTGTGAAGATTTTCAGTGTATCGAAAGCACAGTTTTGGCAGAACACTTGGAGACCAGACGAGAAGATATTTCAGATGACGGAAATACAAGAAGATTCAAATAGACAATTAAGGGCTCTATATGTACTATCTGAATACTTTGTGACTTCTCTCAGTAAACATGCGTTACTCCTGCCTCTTGTCGTGTTGGACACTACTACTATTACTAAGATTTTCTGTGTGCCGAAGGTAGAAAGTAGAAACAGTTATGTCGATTCCTCTGCTAGCCACAATTTAGCTGTATTAGCAAAACTATTCTCAACTATTTATGAATGACACCAATGAAGCGTTTCAACAAACAGACTACTTTGATCTAGAATAAGTTCAGATTAGAAGTATACATATTAGTCAGTGATTTCCTCGATCGACACTAAGTTTCAATCAGTTTAACCGCTCTTGGTCCTCCATGAACTTATTCTTGTTCTTACAATTAGACTGGATCGAGACATTCAATCGCTACACCTATGCAATTTCTCTAAAGTTATATCGATACATGACAATATGCCTGGTTATGTACATATCTTGATGTTGAAAATAGTCAATTCGAATTTATGTATGGCCAAAACCAAACGTAGAACCTGAAGAAATTATGCATGGATACAAACTGCCACATCATATCAAACCCCTTTTAGACGAAATTATAATAATGAATTTCAAAAGAGAAGTAGTAGTGGTAGTAGGATCATCTACTGTGAAGAAGTTCACACATACAGAATATGATTCGCGAAGAAAGAAAGAATTCCTAGAATAATGTGTGAGTTGATTTTGAAACTCAAGATCTAATGAAAGACTCGTGAATCCATTCGTATCATTACTATCGATTCCGTACCACATTATCAAACAATCACAACCATTGATCACAGTGATATAATTGACCCCAACTAAGTAGTCTATATCTACCAATATGACCTAAGATAATAGTCAATAACTTCATGAACTAATACCATAGCTTGATTTAACCATCTTCAGCTTTCATTCAAAAATACTCTTAAACTACTCAACACTAAACGCCAAAGTAAGCGATAATTGGAAATACACAGTACATATCTCAATCACAATTGATTGATCACTGGATGGTGATCAATATCATGCGTGTCAAGTCCTTCTTAGTGCTGATCGAATGCTATCGATCAAGTTGTAATGTGGCCACCAGTCTAGGTGGCTCGACACTGAGTGCACTATGTTGAGATAAGAAAGGTGGGGCGCAAGGTGTGAGCAACCGAGACTGGTGGTCAGTTCCAAGTTGATCGATAGCATTCGATCAGCACTAAGAAGGACGTGACACGCATGATGTTGATCAGCATCGAGTGATCAATCAATTGTGATTGAGATATGTGCTGTGTATTTGCAATTATCGCTTACGTTG
>NC_031496.1:34153259-34201532 GCF_000237925.1 Schistosoma mansoni
CAGGGTTTCCTGTTGACCACCTCCAACCACAATCTTGTCTCAACACATCTTAATCGTTCCGGTTAATGAAGACTTAATACCTCATCGACCAATTTACTACATTATCTTAGTACCTTGAGTTAATGACTAACCATTTCTACTTGACATATGTAATTACTAATACCGATTCACATATCAAAGAAATTATCATAGTACTAATGGAATAACTTATTTAAGAGTAGTTAAGGGGAAAATATTAACATTCTTTTTTATACTCCTTATTGTTCTTCTAGTTTACCAATTCATTAATTGATTACCATACTTGACAATATACCCTTACACCATCTGTTATAAATTAATATGAATATAAAAAGAAAACCCCCTTTCTACAAAGAGAGTCACTATAAAAAAGAATTAAAAAAAAGGGAACACCGCCATTTTTTCATATGTTCAATTAACAATGAAAGTTTAATTCAACCTTTAATAAAAGAAAATTATTCACTTTTAGTTGGGTTTTATTGTTAAAATGATTATTATTATTATTGTTGATAGGATAGATTTTATGATTAGTTATAAAGAATATAAAGAGAGGGGGGTCGGGGGGATAGGGGGATGGGGGGACAGGGGGACAAGGGGGGGTAGAAAACATTAACAATGACAATTATCTTAATAATATTAGATATACATAAAAGGATTTAATTAGATAAGAATGATAAATATACAACTGAACAATGGAATCCATCTATCTATCTATCTATGTGTATATTGTTAAAAGGAGACAAAGATGCGTGTTTAAGGGGAATTAATTGAGAAGTTATTTTCATGATCTTTATAATAAACACACACATATATATAAGTAAATTATCAAAGGATAAATAGACAAAACCATTATCTATATATACAAATACACATTACCAATGTCATTAATAAATGCAATTGTACAAAGAATTTTCTTTCCCATGTATTAAATAAAAATAGAAAATTCCCAGAGTGAACATCAATTCTGAGATGCAGGTACATCCAGCTGACGAGTCTCAAATAGGACGAAGTGGCGAGCGTCCTGGATTCCACTGTTAACCATTATCCAGCTTTGTTTACCATGCTTGTGAATTAAGGCTATATCGAGGCAATACGCATAGTATGAACATATGCTAATTAGAGACTGACCAGTTGCAGTCCTAACATATCGATGGGAAGATTCAAACAAACAATACTAAAAGAAAATTAAATTGTTTATTGAGAATAATCCATCAGTCAGTCGGTCAGTCAGTCAGTCACAACGTAGAACTTCGTACGTACGTACATCAGTTCGAATTGCCATACCACATTACCACAGAGTTACAGTTGTCAATTCAAATCCCATAGTGGTAGAAATAGTAAGAGTAGAAGCAGTAATCAGAAAGATTAGTGTTTGAAGATGTTATTCAAGCAGTATAATCCAGTGAAATAAATTTGGAAAGAGAAAAAGGATAGGGACATGAGTAATTCAGAAGATTAGAATTTGGTAGAACACAAAGAGTGGATACACCTTCGCCATTACAAACGATTTTGAGCCATGTCATTCAAGGTCTCTAACCATCGGTTGTTATCATCTCGTGGATCGCAAAGAGATTATCCGATATCGTTTTCAAAGTACTATTTTACTCCCAATTTGTTTGAAATCCACTAATCAATCCGACTTAATAACACTTTAGAGAAATATATTAGAGTCGATTATTAGATAATTATAGATGGACTTATTTGTTTTGAGAGGTTTATTTCAAAATGAAGATAAATGGTGAAGTTATGGTAAAGATTTATTTATCATGACTATTCACTGAGTAATGACCAATGTCATGTTTATTTGACTCTTAGCACTTATTAATTAAGTTAGAATAGCGTTCAACATCTCATACAATATGCTCTGATATTAGACATTTGAAATTTCCTCTAGCACTAAAGATCAAGTAAGAATGACATTGGTTACTACTCAGTAATCGATCAACGTAGATATCTAAGTCTTACAGAAAATCAATCGCGATTATCTAAAATGTGAAACTGGATGATATAGGTTTGAATTCCATGGAGAGTATCAAATTCCTCATGATTATACTGGAAACCTGGAAGCACTAAACTGTTGTCTCGTACTAGCATAGGACTTCAGCGGTGTACATCCACGATCCCAAATGCTAGACTGGAATCCAATACCTTCGATCTCGTGCATAAACGCTTGACCTCTAAACCAACAAGCTGGCATCCAACAGTGTTAATTTCTAACTTCAATCAATCCGTGAGGCCGAAAGTACTGAGTTGGAGTCTCACATGGGAGATCGCAGATGCTCACCGCTGAGGAGTCTCATACTAGGACGAAACGAGCAATATTGATGAATATATACATATACGTACATATATTTTATATTTCACATGTGTCTTTTTTTTAAACAATTTTTAAAATTATGTAAAAAATTTTATTGTCTGGTCCACACTCCAACCTACAGACGTTACTGTAGAGATAAGTATTACCTACATCTTCGTAGAAACGTTACCATAAAGAGATTTTTCAGTTTATACATCATGTAAAAAATTTATTGATTATAGTTTTGTCTATTTATTTCTAAAACATGAATATTAGTTGAGTTTATGTTTATTGAAAAAGAAGTGCAATGAAGAGACGAAACTTATCGATTTCATAATGAACTATGGAATAGAACAGTAGTTTCATGATTGAAGGTCAGTGTATGACATGGTGTCATGGTATGAAAGAAAGCTGCAAAGGGCTAGCTTCTGTTGATCCTTCACGACTACCTGGTTGGGGTCCAATAGATGGTGCAACACAGTGGCTAGAGACGTTATCAGATATGACTCAGAATAGAAGCCAGTAGCGATCCTGATGTAACCTTCTTTTATTTTCTTCATAAAGAGTGGTTATAACCTCCTTAACTGAAAGAGTTCTTCTGGTTGTACATTTCAGTTCTCCCCATCATAAATTTAAGTTCTGATCTATCCATCGTGATCTAACCCAACTGTGAAGAATCATTAACTTAATCATTAGCTTAATATACAAACTACGTATGCTTATAAAGTGATATTAATTCATGAAAAGTTTTTTTTAAAAACTGTGCATTACATAACGGTTTTTAGAAGAAAAATGTCATGGGATATATTTGTTCTGTTATTCACCAAAATTAGGTAACTGGACTCATTAGCTCAGTGGATAACGCTCTGTTGTTTGAAGCAAAAAGTCAGTCAGTCAGCTACAAAGTAGGAACAGGCACATTTATGCATCGGTCCAAGTTGACATACCTCGTTAGCACAACAAGATCAAGACCGGATTCATAGAAGTAGTTAATTTATTGGTGGTAGTATATAAAAGATAGGTTGTACGTAATGATATAGTACAGGAAGGAAGACAGATATGAAGCAATTTTAATCTCAAGGTTTAAGGGAAGATGAAGAGTGTATACACCTACACCATTGTGATCGATTCTGAACCATGTCACACACAATCTCCAACCATTGGTTATGATAGTCACGCGGACCCCAACCAAGTCGTCTGCATCTACCAACATGGCTCAGACTAGAAGTTGGTGACTTTCTGGACTGATGCCACGTTTTGGTTTGGCCACCCCTAACTTTCTTCCAACTATCCCCTATACTAATCAGCATAGCGCGTCGTGGTACCCGGATTCGAGTTTCATCGTAACTTTAAATCTTTTGAGTAAAGTGAAGAGGAGAAACAAAGATTGTAAAGGAAATTTTTGGAATTTTCTATGAGCCGAATAATCTTTGGAGAAATATCAGGAGAATATTCCTTTTTTATTTAGACCAACAAAAACTATAATCAGAAAAAGACTTCTCATCAGACAAGAGTGATAAATTTTGGTAATTCCGAAATTAAAATATCATCAAAGTGAACTGTTGCCTAAGATAATGTAATTGATATTGGCTGATAGGTCAGCCCCAAAATGCCCTGGTATGGCCGAGAGTGGAGAGAGTCCGCTCTCCCTCTCGAAACGCTCTCACATGACCACGCGTATATAGCCTCTGTCAGGGAAGTCCTAATCAATGCCTTCTCGTGGCATTACTGTTGTTTACGAAATTGAGAGAACGAAAAGCGAATATCCGGGGCTTTAAACGGATTGGTGGACATGGCGCGTTCACCTAGGGGAGTTGGCAAATTCTGATTCCAAACCAATGGTGTACATGGGCTCCAGTATCCTGAGGGAAAAAATGGCGTATGAATCAAATGGGATTTGTGTGGCGCATATATATATGTGGTTCCCCTTTGTACCAGTATTTGTGTTTAAATAAATAAATGATAAGTCAGATGATGGATAGGCTAAACTAAAAATCTAAACACAGTCATACATAAATCCACAAAAAGTTATCAATGAAGTAACAAAATCAAATCTATACTACTCCATAACTAAAGAAAATGGATAAAATATAAAAAGTTTACAACAAAGAAAGGAGGTCAACTTCATTAACATTTAACTGAACGATTCATTTGGATGTAAATCACGTCTTCGATAAATAGTAAAGCGCATTGACCATTTCAGTTATCTTAAAAGTCTCATCAACTGTGATAAATTGTTATCTGATAAAATCTTAGCATGTATAATGAAATCTCAACTGACCTTTGTATTATCTATGGTTCAGGAGATATTTGTTTACCAACCATTGGGGAATATACTACCTAGAGATTTACTCTGTATAACCAAAAAACTGAAAAAAATATAACCTATGAGAGTAAAAGACAAATGTAAGTTATGAATATCCTATAATGGTTTTGGCTAAGGACAAAGTTGGATGGAGAATACTGGTGGGCGGCTTATGCTCCTCCATGAGGGGTAACAGGCGTAAGTAAGTAAGTAATATCATGGTTTTCTTCGAAGTAATGCTTGTACATAGTGGAATTACGAAATGAGTAATCCTGAGGTTAGGAATAAAGTACTAGGTAAGAAGATCAAGTTCATTGAATGAGCAATAAATTTCTATCGATGTATGTCGTTTAGAGATGAATAATAGACATCCAGACCACTGACTACCCCAAAGTGAAATTCCGGCCTTTATATAGTTGAAAAAAGCCAGATCAGTAAATTATTGATTGTTGGTAGATATAGACTTGCTGATTGAAGCCCATACACAATACTCATAGTGAGTGATTGGAAGGGTTGAGTTATATGGTCAGGAATTAGTTACACTGTGCAACTATATTAACTCTATATTTTATTCTAAACCTTAGATTAACTATCATATAAAACTATTAATCCTTTCAGTCAGTCAGTCAGCTACAAAGTAGGAACAGGCACATTTATGCATCGGTCCAAGTTGACATACCTCGTTAGCACAACAAGATCAACACCGAATTCATAGAAGTAGTTAATTTAGTGGTGGTAATATATAAAAGATAGGTTGTATATCAGGATATAGTATAGGAAGGAAGACAGATATGAAGCAGTTTTAATCTCAAGATTTAAGGTAAAACAAAGAGTGTATACACATACTTCATTGTGATCGATTCTGAACCATGTCACACACAATCTCCAACCATTGGTTACGATAGTCACGCGGACCCCAACCAAGTCGTCTGCATCTACCAACATGGCTCAGACTAGAAGTTGGTGACTTTCTGGACTGATGCCACGTTTTGGTTTGGCCACCCCTAACTTTCTTCCAACTATCCCCTATACTAATCAGCATAGCGCGTCGTGGTAATCGGTGTTCAGGCATACGTAACACGTGGCTCAACCATCTCAGTTGATGAAGATTCACAACCTCATCAACCAATTTACCATTATTCCCTAATACCCTGTGTCTAACCTCACTATTACTAACCCGGTGATCCCAGTAGATGCGAGCGATATTTCTAAGGCATCTGTGGTCAAATACTAGTAACTTAAGAGTATCTTCTATTCTTAGTGGCCACATTTTACAGCCGTAAAGTAGAACAGAGCGAACTGCTGCGCAGTTTTCTCCTTTAGAAATTTATTTCCTATATATTCAGACTTTCATTACATTTGACGTTATGCCATATCATATGCTTCCTATCCTGTTGATTTCTTACTGTACTGACATGATATATAAAAACCTTAATTAATCCAAACTCGTCCTTGGTCCTATATTGTTTACAACTGACTGTCTTGATCAACATTATATGTTATCGTAGCCAGAGGAGTTCAACCATTGTCAAACATGAGGCAGTTACCTAATATCAGTTAGAATATGGTTACAAAATATTCATGAACTGACTAAAGTTAATAGTGTAGATCATTCGATCTTAATTCAATTAACTGAAAGTTAATCCCACATCGTCTTGAGATATAGAGTACTTAAAGTTTGATTACATGTGGGGTTATGGATATACACTGCTAAGGAGTTGTCTCATACCAGCATGAAACAACTGTCCAATGCTTTCAGGTTATTTTGATGTAGGTTTGTTCTCTGAGCTGGATAGTTTGGTCGTGGAGCTTTCATCGTCCTTCTGAACGAAATCATCAGCACAAACTTCGGGCAGAAATCAGGTTATTAGTGGGTTTTTTAAGATCATTCCGTGACTTAAATAATATATGATGTTATCTCGTTTGAAAGTGTATCATCAATTGTCTATCTGGTTCATAGAACAATCTATCACATAAATATTGGTACAAAGGGGCACCAGATACATATGCTCCACACAAATCTATCATTATTCGTTATTAAGTGACAATATAAAAAGTAATTAAATCAACAATATAGTATTCATGCTAACTCAGTTATTGTCCATAATGTTTGTTTGTACAACAAGAGAGGGAGAGACATGTTGTTTACTTATTTCGTCTCGTTGAACATTGATTTATTTGTTTTGACGACTGTTGACAGTGGCACACAGGCGAGTATATTATACATATGCATGTAATATGAACCATGTAGTACACAATCATATGTAAGTACTTGATTTCTTGAATAAAATCAATGATAAATATTTCATTTAATATATACTCCGTTAGTCATATATATATATAGAGAGAGAGAATGTGTGTGTGTGTGACACTTTACAAATGTTTACACTAATCAAAAACGTTCTCTATAGTTGAAATCATTAGTCAATTGAAGCTAGACAACCATGGAAAACCTGGAAGCACTGGACGACCGTTTCGTCCTATCGTGGGACTCCTCAACAGTGCACATCCACGATCCCTCCTCGCGAGCGAGATTCGAACACAGGACCTATCAGTCCCATGCGCGAGCTCTTAACCACTAGACCAGTGAGTCGGCCGGCATCCAACGGTGTTAATGTCTAACTTCCTTTCTTTTATTAAAATACCGATTTAGATGTTGAGTTCTAAATTTAACTAGGTTTCACTAAGATCATTACGTGTTATTAACTATGAAGTTGAAAAATCCCTATAAGCCCCTTTAGTAACTAGTTATGTGCTTACTTGTGATCAACTTTGAAAGGTAATTTAGGAGTTCTACTGAGAAATCATGACTAATGGAGTTCGACAACATCAAATGTAAACCGATTATCCACCAAGCACATCAGGAGATGGCAGGACTATATGACTAATTGAATGGGGTTAAACATTAACACCGTAAAATCCCGACACTAGTCTGAAGGTTAGGCGCTAGCAAGTGAGACCGAAGGTGCTGAGCTCGAGCTCTGGTGCTTTCGTGAGTGTACACACTGTTGAGGAGTCCCTATCAGGATGAAACATCTATCCAATGCTTCCGAGTTTGCAATGATTGTTTAACTACGAATAATTCATGTTCACCATGGAAAAAATACTTATCCGAAATCAATTGTGTTAAAAATACTTGACTTTTTTTAAAAAGGCGATTGATTGTATTATTTAGCAGCTTTTGTACTAACAGTACTCCAAATCAGCTACTTTGATACACAAGTTTTTACATTTCTAAGGCAATTTTTTTCTCTAAACACTTTTCCTAGTGTTATTTCACTTGCTTTTATTATTTAACTCATCTTCTGGATACATATAAGCATATTTACCTGTGAACTACACATTGTAAAGGACAGTGTTACTGCGCAGTAGGTCTTAAGCCCATGAATTCATGGTTGAAAGTTAAACACCATAACCACTGAGTCACAATTGTACTACTATCTTATACTAGTTAACAGTCCAGTTGTATTTACTTGTCTTAAATTAAACTCTATTAAAAAAAAACTTGTAACAGACTTTCTGATTTGGCGACAACAAGTGTAGTGATTTATACTAACTAACCAACCAAGTGCCTGTAACCCTTCGTGGAGGAACAAAGGCCGACCACTAGCACTCTCAATCCAACCCTGTCCTGGGAGTGATTTATACTGGTATACGATAATGTATCATGATACTTTAATGTTTGAAGGGTGATTGATTACGTAACTGAGAGTCATACTACTAATCTTAGTAATTTCTGAAGGAAAATACATTGACACTGACTAGTGTTGAGGATGGTTGGAAGAAAGTTAGGGGTGGCCAAACCAAAACGTGGCATCAGTCCAGAAAGTCACCAACTTCTAGTCTGAGCCATGTTGGTAGATGCAGACGACTTGGTTGGGGTCCGCGTGACTATCGTAACCAATGGTTGGAGATTGTGTGTGACATGGTTCAGAATCGATCACAATGAAGTATGTGTATACACTCTTTGTATTCCCTTAAACCGTGAGATTAAAATTGCTTCATATCCTCCTTTCTGCGAACTAATTCTTTTTTTCCTTATACACAATCTTATTTATATATTACTACCATTGAAGTAACTACTTCTATGAATTCGGTGTTGATCTTGTTGTGCGAACGAGCTATGGCAACATGGACCGACACATATATGTGCCTGGTCGTACGTTGTAGCTAACTGACTGTTGTAATTATCATAAGCTAAGTTTGACTTGATAATTTGGAAGAAATTACCATTGAGTAGATTAGTGTTACCATTAATATTATCTAACTTAGCAATATGATATTCTAAAATGATTCTATATTGATACCATTTCAACATATCCAACCATAAATTTCATTAGTTTAACCAACTTCATCTAACAGTTAATGAATGATGCTTAACGTCTCTGACTGTGAAGCTGGATGACACAGGATCGAATCCGTCAAGGAGCACCAGTTCCCTCAACATTACAGGTACACCTTACTGACCAGTGCCAAGTAGCACGAAACCCAGGTTCAAGGTTTCCTGTTGACCATCTCCAACCACCATCTTATTACCAACCATCTAACTTTGAATCAATGTTAATCTTAAAATGATTGACTATTGAAAACTTTACAAAAAGAATTTTAAAAAAAAAGAAAAACTTGACATTTTCTCCCTTTTAGAATCTATTCAAAGAAAAAATTTTCTACTCTATTTCTAACCAGACCATTTCAATTTACAACTATTATTAAAATGAATAACTTTACTCTATAGGCATTAAAAAGAAAACAGAACAAAACAAGAAACAACTGTTACCCTTTATTTTAAATATACTACTTAAAGAATGTTAA
The DNA here is from genome assembly GCF_000237925.1 of Schistosoma mansoni. Lineage (NCBI taxonomy): Eukaryota > Metazoa > Platyhelminthes > Trematoda > Strigeidida > Schistosomatidae > Schistosoma > Schistosoma mansoni. The sequence goes on from NC_031496.1 coordinate 34,162,691, forward strand.
AATATATAGACAAAATTTTAACATATATGTTATACATTTCCTTTCTTTTTTAAGAAAAAAAAAAGAAAAAAAAACGAAAAAAACCCAAAAAACAGATAACTAATTCAAAAAAATAATTTTTTCCCCTTAAAAAAATAAAAAACCCACATAAAAAAGTTCAGATGTTAATCATTTAATGATTACTGTATTTCCCTATTCTAATAACCTATGTATGTATGTATGTTTGTATATATGATGTATGTATGTATGCATGTGCGTGTGTGTGTAAATGTGTGTAATGGTAATATTAATAAAGTGGCCCTGTTATCATCTCAATAAGGTTATCAATCCTAGAAACCAAACACACACAAAAAATTCTATGAACATAAACACCTAAGGTATATCCATATCAAAAAATGATGCATAAATGACATAACAAGTAAACTTTAATGTTTGTTTGTTCCTTTAAAAGAAAGAAAGAAAAGCTACTACTACTACTACTACTACTACTACATGAACATTAAACTTGTTTTAAAATAAGCCGATAGTTCTCTTGTTACATCAAAAAAAAAAGAATTTCCTGTTCTTTGATTACTTTCTTATAGACAAAAACAAAGTCATAAAAAATATAGATATATTACCACTTATTTTTTGGTTCCAAAAAAGGTTTTTTTTTCTTTTCCCTTTATCTACTGTCAGTTCAAAAAATGATGATCTTTTTTTAAAAAAAATAATAATTGGTATAAGTGTGACTATTCTTACATTGGCAATATACAATACATCTATTACAATTACACGGCATAGTTACCGAAAAGGAGAAACTTAGATCCCTAAAAATGATGATTAACTTAAGGATGTTCTTTGCATATTCTGGTAAGACCATGATAAATAGTTATTTTAAATCACCATAGACAAAATCCCATTATGAATGACTTACTTTTATAGATTGTATATGTTTATGTATATAAATGTATCCATTAAGTTTAAAACATTTAAATCAAAGATCACTTTTCCTTTTTTTCTTGTTTTATTCCAATAATAGTTAATATCCATTTATTATGTTTGGTGTTTTTTTTTTCGTTTTTTCAGAGGGGGGGGGCGGTAAATGTTATGAATTCTAAGACAAATATTTACATAAACCGGTAGTAGCTCACAAGTTTTTTAATTTTCATTCTTGTCACAAAAATACGAAGTTGAAAATTTAATTAAATGGTGCACAACGCATGCAAATTCAGTGGATTCAAGGTCATTGGAAAAATAAACCAATAAGAATTCAGAGATTATATATATGTTCATTCAACCAATCAGATGAATTGAGTCATCTTGTTTTATCTCAAAAATGATTGGTTAATAAATATACAATTAGGATTGAATCATTATGATCGGGATGGGGTTTGGGAAGATTGTAATGATTTTAATAGTTGAATTTATGAGTCGAGTCCCATATTAGGATGAAACTGCCGTCTACTACTTCAAGGTTTTCAATGATAGTCTAGTTTAGATTGACCCATGAATTCAACTATGCAAAAATAATTATCATACTGTAATGTATGTAAACAAAATAAAAACCGTATATGACCTTAAATGGAAATTATTAATTCATTTTACTAATTTTTTTATATACATTTAGGAATCATTTACAATTGACATAGCAGTTTTTAAATTCAATTGGTCTTGAATAGCAACACTGAGGTACAGGTACATCCAACTGACGAGTCCCAAATAGGATGAAACGCGCGTCCTAGATTCCACTCCTAGCCAATATCAATCTTTGACTTAACAGACTTTTTGAAAGTATTTTCTTGGAGGAATTCTGTATACGAAAAGAATGACAAAGTTTACACAATACAATACGATCAATATTCATGTTGTGTTAACTTTCTGTTTAGCTAAAAAAAAACGGATAGATTTACGAAAACACCCTAATGAATATGAATTTTATAATGTTCATTACAAGGAATCTTGAATGAATTGAAGTGAAAGATCGATTGCTCAGTTCACTTATCAATACCACGAACTATATAGTGTAGTCAACAAGAACATGTGTAGGGACAATCGAATGTATTTAAACACAAATTACAAACCATCTCACTAAATTCTGATAACCATACAGTAAACAGTTAACTTGCAAAATAACAATCAATTGTCTAAATCTTAACTGTTCCGTCTTCTCTGATTTCATTGTTCATGCATTTTCTTACCGATTACGCTTCATTCCTGATCGTTCGTTATCGATCTTCTACCAAAATACATTCTATGTCTGATCATCACCATATACTACTTATGTGGATATAAGTAGACCACAACAGTTCTGATTGTCGAAAGAATTGTTTCCTTAGTTTCCGAGATAATTTTTTAAAAATATACTATCATTTGTTTACAAGTAACTTGAAGAAATAAGACAATAAACATCTCTATTTAATATCAAATCCAATTCAAACTTTTAAGTTGGTTAAAAAGTTCACTTAAAATACTTTGTTCAGTAAAAAATGTCCTGTTTGTTGTGCTACATATGTGCTAACTAACTACCTTAATTTCCAAAAATGTAGGTATTTACAATATTGTGCGACCCTCATACACTGCTTGTTGTAGAAAATATTGAAAATACTTCGTCCAGTCAACATTGCGTAAAGTTTTAATAGAAACATCTAGAAGATCAAACGATTACGTGTCATCTTTTAATCCAATCACTGTTTATAAAGTTACCATCTTTACTATCATTCCACAAAGTAATACAACACCAAAGTCATGTGAAAATTCACATATATACTCCTTCTCCTATATACTATCAATCTTATAATGAAGCAACTTATCTACATTCTGTGTCTTTTCTGAATTATTCCAGTCGAAGTGTACGAATAGTCGAACACCACAGAATTCCGTTAGTAGATTAATAACAACACTCAAACAACAGATTAATCGTTCATCGAAATTTCAAAACAACAAATATACTCTACAGATGAAAACACTAAATGATCAGTCGTGATGAACAATAACTGGATAGAACTAGAAAGGAAGGACGAGGACAGTGTGGGTTGTAGAATGCTGGTAGGTGGCCTATACTCCAACAGGAGTAAGTAAGTATGTATGTATATATGTATGTAAGTAGGTAAGTAAATAAGTAGGCAAGTAAGAAAGTAAGTAAGTAAGGAAGGAAGGAAGGAAGGAAGGGAGGGAGGAAGAAAAATCTTTAATCAATAATGAATCAAGTTAAGTACCAAACATGAGATAACAACTCACTGAAGACAATTGGTGAACAGTTGCTCAAACTTCATGGATTGGTTGAAGTTAGACATTAACACCGTTGAATGCCAGCTGGCTCAGTGGTCTAGAGGTTAAGTGCTCTGACGCGAGACTGGTAGGTCCTGGGTTGGAATCTCGCGAGTACGGGATCGTGGATGCGCACTGCTGAGGAGTCTCATAATAGGATAAAACGGCCGTCCAGTGTTTCCAGGTTTTCCATGATGGTCTAGCTTCATTTGACTCATGATTTCAACTATGAAATATGTATATATATATATATCTTTTGTCACATTGTTTATTTATTTATCTAAGAGTAAAGTTTGATAAAAATTTTAAAAAAAAAGAACAATTGATGATATTTGAAGGCAGGTAATCAACCAAGCTGTACGTGACAATTGAACGTTCCATAGGGTACAATGTTCGTTTGTTTTCTTCAATCAAAATTGAATTATTTTTTTTGACAACTATTCATTTATAACATAAATTATAATTTATCAAATTGGATTAGATCTAATTATTCAGACAACGTTGTTTATCTACATAAATTATAGACTGATAATAAAAGTGAAATAACCAGTGAAATCTAAGAAGCAATGGACAAATATCTCGTCTTATTAATGAGATCCTTCCGGCGGTTCACATCTACGAACTCATCCAGAATCGAAATTTGGACCTTCAATATTATGAAAAATGATGAATCATTGGACTATTGAGTTAGAATCTGATAGTACATATGTCCAGTGCTTCTTAGTTGTCAGTAGTTGTCTAACTAAGATTAGTACGTGATATAAACTAAGACAATTCTATAATCTCCGAAAATTCCCCTCCTTTTACTAAACTTAAGTCAATTATAAACAAAAAATAAACAATAGCGATATGAATTCATTTTAGACCAGAAGGGGTCTTGTGGAGATTTCAGTATTTTCATAGTTGAAATTATGAGTCAATTAAAGATAGACCACTATGGAAAACCTGGAAGCACTGGAAGGCTGTTTTGTTCTATCATGTGACTCATCAGCAGTCTGTTGTAGAGATATCAACTAACTGAAGACAATTGGTGAACGGTCGCTCAAAATCGTGGATTGGTTAAATTTAGACATTAAAACCGTTGGATGCCAGCCGGCTCAGTGGTCTAGAGGTTAAGGGCTCCGCTTCGAGACTTGTAGGTCCTGAGTTCAAGTCTCGCGAGTGCGGGATCGTGGATGCGCACTGCTAAGGAGTCCCATAGTAGAACGAAACGACCGTCCAGTGCTTACAGGTTCTCCATGATGGTCTAGCTTTCGTTGACTTTTGATTTCAACTATGAGAATTCCCTTTAGTCGACTAATTCTCATGTAAATCCTTTGATTTTTTTTTCTTACAATTGTAGTGTGATTCATTTTGAAAGTCTACCTCATTAACATTAATAAAGCAGCATTATAGAGACTGATTTCATTTGCTGGTAGTATTTTTCACAATTTGACCTCAGTTGGAATAAAATTGAATAAAAGAGAGTACTGAACAGCTATTTTTGTAGTATAGAACTCATATACAGTTATGACCGGTAGAGTCCAGATATTGTTAAAGTGAATCGGTAGTCGTCATTGGTATTGGGTGATAAATAGATCATATTGAAAATTAACTAAAACTGGACACATAAACCGTTGAATACAAACTAACAAATCTTACAGTGAAGGCTGAATGTCCTGGATTCGACTTATGGCACAGTCGTGATCAAGTACTGCCCGATGAATCCAGAGCAGAGATAAAACAACTTTTCACTACCTCCTTGTCTCCAATAATACCGCTCAAACGAGATCAATATGCGACGAATATCATATACAAACTAAGATAATCCATACAAAACTACTTTATCTAGACAAAATAAGCATGATTTAGGGTTATCTTAAACGGAAATGAATATAAGATTTAGATTTATGAGGTCATTTAACAACCCATAAGTTTGAAGTCCTACAATCAAACTTATTTGTTGTCCATCATATCAAATTGTTCAGTGAAATAGATGTCCTCCGACCTTGTTTATAAATAATACAAATTATAAACAATATGAAATATTGGTTATTGATTCAATGATTTAAAAATATCAACTTCACTAAGAGATTGAGATATGTAAGAGTGTGAGTACTCTTTAGTGAGCTAAGATAAACTAACTTCACTAAACTTTCATCTTATATCAGTCCATAATAAAACTCACTTCAAATTATACCATCTTCAGTAATTCACCAACCTGAAAATACCATTTATATTTCTCTGAAATCATGAAGTGATCAAGTTTAGACAACCATTGGGAACCTAGAAGCATTAGACATGGTATGGGGCCACTCATTAGTGAGCATCCACGATCCTGCATACGGGAATCGAATCCAGGACTTTTGATCTCGAGCGTGAACGCTTAACCTCCAGATCACTGAGCTTGAATCTAATCACAAAATTCAATTGCCAGGAATGTCTATGGATACTCAATATCAAGAATTTACGTCATTCAACCGACAAGTCTCGAATAGAAAGAAATATATGTCCTGAATCCTATAATCCATCCATTTTATAAAATTTAAGACAAAATGACATTCCGATTTGATTCATACAGGATGGTCATTTATTAATACTAACCGATTAATTACAGTCTTAAAGATTAACGATGGGTAAATAAAACTTTCTACTAACAGAATCAAATAACCGTTTATTCTAATAGTTCAATTCATGAGTCGATTTAAGCTAGACCACCATTGAACACCTAGAAGCACTGGTTGGCCGTTGAGCGGATGCGCACTGTTGAGGAGTCCCATACTAAGAAGCTGTCAAAATTACTACAATCTCCACAAATCCACATTCTGATAATTGTTTATTCCTTTTATTCAATTAGATTTATCCACTCAATGACAATCACTTTCAACAAGTATAGTTGAACGAAGAAGTAAACATTAAAATAGTAATTCTATCACACTAAACATTTTGAGTTTTTCTTCACTAAATTATATTATCTAATTTCTCAGCAGTGCGCATCCATGATCCCGCCTCACAAGATTCCAACCTAGGACCTATCAGTCTAGCGCGCGAACGCTTAACCTCTAGAACCACTGAGCCGGTATCCAACGGTGTTAATTTCTAACTTCAACCGATCCATGAAATTGAGCGACGCATCCACCATTGTCTTCAGTGAGTTACTATCTCACAACAGACCCGGTTGAACTCCACTGGTGTTCGATTATCAATAATGTATATCGTGAATATTTCTGTTAGTAAACTCTATACTGAACGCGTACTTCAATTGTAAATTAGTACTTTCTATAAAATAGCCTATACATTTGTCTTTTAACGAAGTCGACACTATTATTATTGATTAGTCCATCATAGGTGGAATATTCTTTTTTATTTTTCGTTAAAGTCGATTTCAGGCGTTACTCAAAGGTTGTCAGTCCCCAATTCAAAATGGATCAGTCACTGAAATAGTGATTTAATAGTTAAAACGCTTTATTTTTATTAATTAAGTAAGAGGTTTAAACCACATACTGTCTATTTCGTTATTGTCCAATACCCGGCCACTGCTGCTACCTTGACGTGGTGGTCGGGCTTACCAATCGTGATGAACCAATCGAGCTATACTGGCTGGAACAATCGTTCCTCAAGGTCCTACCATGCCAGACAGGTCGGTTGAAGAGCGGTAAGACTAAAAGCAGCAAACCCAAGGTCCAAAGGCGAAGTCGTACTCCTGACTGTACAGAGGTGTGACGGCAGTAAGGTGTTTCCTTCAGACAACCAGCATAAAAGTGATGCTGCCTTCCCACGAGAACGGAGCTAACACGTCAAAAATCACCCACAAAAAGGTCGTTTGTGACCGACCTCAAGCAGTTGTCCCTTGGGCACTGCGGTTACGCTCCCAGGTCGTTAAGACCAACATTAATCCAACTTCCTTTTCAGGTCCCTCAAGAAATACCCTTCCACGATGTGGGCAGCCGGGAAGTGATATTGGCCCTCATACCCGTAACAACACACGAGACCAAGTTGGTCACATTCAAATCCTGATATTGTCCAATAAAATAATATCACATCAGTCTTATACTGTAAGGAAATAGTTGTTTAATGATTGACATGTTTCAATAATTTCAGAGATGATATCAAACTGGCAAAAATAATTTTCAACTTCATTTTAACAAATGACAGATGCTATGAAAACGCCAGGAATTACCTCTTTAAAAATAAGCTTAGTAGTTTTAACTGTCAACATCATATAATCCATATATTAATGTTAAGTGGTTGGGTGTGGTCGAGAGAAAACCATAGTTTCATGGTAGTTGAGATTTAGCCTCAAGGTATATCTCCCATCTTACGGAGACAGATGCTAACTGTGGGACTCGAACACTTGTTAGTTAGTGTCGCTAAGATCCAACCACTAATGTATTCTAGGCTAACGTATCCCCACTAATATAAAACCTAGATCTAGGGTTTCCTTCTAACTACCTCCAACTACCAAACATCATAACGTACTGTATGCATTGTTGAATGCCTTAGACTAGTGACCATACTGCAAAAGGATAGATAGAATTTGAACAACATATAAAAGATTAGATACACATAATATTGGTTATTACTCAGTGATCCAAAGCTCTCCTCTATCATTCAGATTTTAATTCTGAGTTCAAGGGCAAAAGACTCAGGACACTAGGAAGCGGTTATAAAGTCTATCTAAGAGCTTTAATACGAAACGTACCATTAATATTTTTTCATTTACAAAGAAGCACTGAAGATGTAGACTGTTTACATATTCTTTTTTGAAAGTTTGTTTTATATTCATACACTCAAGTCTACACTTATTACAATAGAGATTAACATTTGGACAACTTATAAAGATGAATGGAGATTTTGTGGAGCTCACAGTAATTTTAGTAGTTGAATTCATTAGTCGATTTAAGCTAGACCAACATAGAAAATCTGATAGCACTGAAAGACCATTTCGTTCTAGTGAGAGACTTCTCAGCAATACGCATTCACGATCACATATGAGGGACTCTAACTCAGAACCTTCGGTATCACGGAGTTATTGAAGTCAAACATTAACACCGTCGGATGCCAGCTCAGTGGTCTGGAGGGTAAGCGTTCGCGCGCAAGACCAAAGGTCCGGGGTTTAAATCCCTCATGTAGGATGTTGGATGCGAACTTCTAAGAAGTCTCGTACTAGGACGAAAAGGTTATCCACTGTTCCCAAGTTTTCAATGGTGGTCTAACTTAGATCGACTCATGAATCTGACTGTTTTCGTCGTTAATTAACATGGGGTAGAAACAGAATTAGGTGAATTTTAAAAAAATGTATGATTATTCCATGTCACTGTTCGTTTATCTGTACAGTTACTAACCATTTATTTTTTATAGCGTATTATATATTTTATCACGAAAATTAGATTCATCAATTATTTTACTAAACGATAGTTTAAGAACTAAGTTCATTAATCACTAGTTGCATAATGAAATAGATCTGATGCAGACGTGAAGGCGCAAATCGGCAAAGCAAGATTAGTATATCTACAATTGAAGAACATCTGGAACTCAAAACAACTCTCTGTCAACCAACACCAACGTCACAATTTTCAATACAAATGTCAAGACAGTTCTGTTGTATGGGATGGAAACTTGGACAACTACGAAAGCCGTCATTCAGAAAATACAGGTGTTTATTAACAGTTGTCTACGCAAAATACTTCGGATCCGTTGATCGGGCACTATCAACAACAAACAGATTCGGGCGGTGGAAGAAATGAGGAAGAAGTGTATGAAGTGGATAGGTCGAACATTGAGGAAATCACACAACTGAGTCACAAGACAAGCCTTCACAAGGAATCCTCAAGTCCAAAGGAGAAGAGAAGTACCTGAGAACACATTCCGCCGACAAATGGAGACAGATATGAGAAGAATAAACAACAACTGGATAAAACTATAAAGAAAGGTCGAGGACAATGTGGGTTGTAGAATGCTGGTCGTAGGCCTATACTCCATTGGGGTAACAGGCGTAAGTAAATAAGTAAGCATAATGAACTCATATTTTGAATAAAACATTGTAACTAATGTTGACCAATCATTATCTGATATATGAAATGATTTCAAATACATAACAATGAACTCTATTCAGTAGTTTAAAAGTAATATATATTCACCGTGAAATCTAAAGTTTCTATTATTAACTTTGTATCATAAATGAATGTAATCAAGAAACTAAACACTTATTCAGTAATATTCTATTGTCTACAGTCTATGATAAACACTAACTCGAAACTAGTTAATTGAGGGTTCAGAGAATAGCAACTAAGCTGATTCCCGGAATAGCGAAGCTCCCGTATGATACTAGACTAACCAAGCTAAACCTTTTCCATTTCTCATATCGAATAATCAGAGGCGACTTGATTACAGTTTTCAAATTGCTTAATGATAAATTTGCACCTGATATGCCCTCATTTTTCTTATCTTCCAAAATAGAAAATTTACGAGGACATTCCTTAAAACTTCACAAGCCCAGGACAAATTACTTATCAGCTGACTATCAACTTTCTCATCGAATTATCAATGAGTGGAATTCATTACCTCAGCACATAGTTAAAGCTCCAACCGTCACCTATTTCAAAAGAACGTTGAATTAACTGAGAGACCATCATTGCCAGGAGTAACACTGGCCATGAAGCCTCCTGTCCTTTCCAAATTGAAACTGATTAAAAATTTATGAATGAGTCAATTTCAAATTAATTTTTTTGTTTTTTTAAAGTTTATTTATTTAATTTTAAAATAGTTAAATGCTAATTTACTAATTTTTTTTTGTTCTCCTTGTAGATTTTAGTTGCCATGCTACCATTTAGTTTGTTTTTTTTTGTTTTTTTTACATTTGTTTACATGATCTTATATTTATTCATACTTTTTTGCACAGATGCAAATTTTAACATTCATGTTGTTTTGATTACATATGTACATATCTATATATGTATGTATGTATACTGACATAGGGGTACACAAACAAAAACACATACATACACACACATACATACATAGATACGTACATAGATACTTATGTACACAAACTCGAATGTACTTCTCTAATCAAATTGTAATACACATCCACCTGATGAATGTGTTTTTTTCTTTTATTGAACAAAGAAGAACCAAGAGAAAACTCAAAATGTATAATTAATTAAACAATAGTTGTGAAATGTAAATAAATTACAGGAAAGTACATTGATAATGATGTTTTTTTGTTTGTTTGAGGTCGCTAACCCCATGCTCAACCCTCTTCCTTTACCCGGGCTTGGGAACGGCAGTAGGCCCCGGAGGAGCTACAGGCGGAGTTTGAAATAATGATTAATCAATGTTATTTACTACCAGTTCAATACAAACAAACTTACCTATTAAATCTCTATAGTTGAAATCATGAGTCAATTGAAGCTAGACAACCATGGAAAGTCTGGAAGCACTAGACGGCCGTTTCGTCCTATTATGGGACTCCTCAGTGGCAGTGCGTATCCACGATCTTGCACTCGCGAGATTCGAAACCAGGAACTACCAGTCTCGCGCCAGAGCACTTAACCGATAGACCACTGATCAACTTTGTGGATTAGTTGAAGTTAGACATTAACACCGTTGGATACCGACTCAGTGGTCTATTGTTTGTATACATTTCTCTTTTAGTATATAACTTTTTAAACACTACCATCTACTTTACCAACTTACTTACTTACTTACGTCTGTTACTCCCAATGGAGTATAGGCCGCCCACCAGCATTCTAAACCAACACTGTCCTCGACCTTCCTATCTAGTTCTATTCAGTTGTTGTTCATCATGTTGCTGATAGTGTCTGGCCAACTGTATATATACTACTGGATAAAATACATGCCCTATGAACACTTTTTCAATTACGAATAGTTATACTGTGGATAATTCGTTGAAAATATCAAAGGATATGATGAATTATTCATTTTTCACGGTAAGCCTATAACAGGAATTAAATGAATTAGATAGAACGAGGAATAGCTCAATGTTAATATCTCAAAATGTGGAGCTCGTTGACGGTAGTTCGAATTCTATAGGAAGAATTATTAACCTCAAGATCACAAGTACGATGTAATGAGAGTGTTAATTAGTTAATTTGTAAACCACCTAACAATTAACTGGCTACTTAAATTAGCTAATCTTATGTGAAATGCACATTATCAAAAAGAATTCTCTGCATGCCCTACTCGGACATAGTAAACAAGCTTTATCATTCAGTATAAGATAAAGAATAATTAAAAGCTTATACGGTAAAACCTTTTGAATAATCCAAAGTATAAAAATCAATAACTGTAAACTCTGACCAAGATGCTGCTAGTGTAATCTACTACATTCAGTTATGTTAGTATTGATCTCAATACGTGTTGCGATATGCAATGTGAAGTTGGGCTATCAATACACAATAGTAGTAGTAGTAGTAGTAGTAGTAGTAGTAGTAATAATAATAATAATAGTAGTAGTAGTGTAGTGAGCAAAACACTGGTTGGGGACAATCGAATGTATTTAAGCAAAAATTACAGACTATCTCAGTAAATTCTGATAACCAAACAATGAACAGTCAATTTGCAAATTAACAACCAATTGTTTCAATCTTCTCTGTTTCTTCTCTAATTTCATTGCTCATGCATTTTCCAAACGATTGCGCTTCATTTCAGTTCTTTGCACATCGGTCTTCTGGCAAAATACATTCTGTCTGACCAACACCATATACTACTTATATAGATATAAGTAGACCACACCACAGTAGTAGTAGTAGTAGTAGTAGTGAAAAGTAAGCATTATAGAATAACCTAAACAGAGTTCAATGTTGTTCTGTTGATCCCGAAGTACTACCTAACTGCGCTAACTGAAGTAATTGAATTGCAGCTCTTACAAACAACCGAATGTATGAGATTCAAAAGTCTTAAAAACTAATCTGTTTTTGTCAAATAAATATTTTACTTCAATTTGCACAAATTCTCGAATAATATCATAGATCGATTATATAAATGCTCCTTTAAGTGATTGTCATCTGGCCTGTTGTAATGCCTCGTGGATTGAATCCTTCGATCAGATACAGGAAGAAGGACTTTCAATTTGATTAACATTCAACTAATAAAACCACCACGGCGAGATTATAATTTATAGGTGAAACAATCAAATTTAGGATAACAGGTCTTGAATTTTGACGCAAAATTCATTCATTCATTTGTCTAAATAGCGTTTTGGCATTTAAGCCGATGTCAGTTCGTGATGAAAACCATAAATCTAATTGCTAATCTTAACCATCAACTGTAAATCATAATCTTTATTCTTCATACTTCTTTATAACCCTCATTTAGTCGTAGTAAGTAGGTGGATGTTTTCAAGGTCACTTTGGTGTCGCTCTAAGGTCGTCCATAAATTATAGTTTGGTCAACCACCACTAATCTTATCGATTCAATCAGTGCTAGTTTTAAATTCAAGATCATCTTCAGCTTATCATTTTCAATATAATAAAATTCTAATAGAATACCCACATTCAATATTGATTTCCTTATAGGAAGTGTTCACCTTTTTCTTCCACTAAAAAGTTATTGATACTTTGTCTTTGAGTTATTTCTACAATTCAATGTATTGAGAGCAACATGTGATCGTCAAACTTATCATTTTCATAGTAGAAATAAGTCAATTGAAGCTAGACCACCATGGAAAACCTGGAAGCAATGAACGGCCGTTCCGTTCTATCGTGGGACTCCTCAGCAGTCTGTATCCACGATCCCGCACTCGCGAGATTCGAACCCAGGACCTATCAGTCTCGCGCCAGAGCACTTAACCGATAGACCACTGAGCCGGCATCCAGCGGTTTTAATGTCTAACTTCAACCCCTTTTGATGAGTATTTAATTGTATAATTTCTTCATTTGTTCTAGCCAGTCATAATCCACTGTCAATATTTCACTCGCACTGAATGTCAGTTTCACAACTGAGCAGTGTAGATTTGAATTTCTCCGCGATTATCAATTCTTCAGAGATTTCGAACAACATATATAAACGAACAATATTGTTTCACCTTAGATTACAGATAAGTGCTGACTAACATGGATTCTAAATTTTCAGATCTTATCGTCTACCATCAACTACTTAACATCAAACCATAGTGTACACAACATCGTGGTTACTATTATCTTTGTTGAAACCTCGATCAACTATGAAAAAATATTAGACAAACATAATATTATTTACTATTCAGAAATCAATTAGTGTTTACTTAGTCAATTTGTAAAAGATCAAAAGGGGTTTTGTGGAGATTCCAGTAGTTTCATAGTTCAAATCATGAGCCAATTGAAGCTAGACCACCAGGAAAAACCTGGAAGCACTGGACAGCCGTTTCATCCTATTATGAGACTCCTCAGCAGTGCGCATCTACGATCCCTCACTCGCGAGCGAGATTCCAACCCAGGACCTACCAGTCTCGCGCCAGAGCACTTAACCTCTAGACCACTGAGTCGGCCAGCATCCAACGGTGTTAGTGTCTAATTTGCAAAAGGTAATATATATAACAAACCAGTAATAGTTCATTCCGTTTTTCTGCAATAACATTGATGAAATACTACTGATTATTATCTCACTGCTTAATCAATAACCATGACAACAACATCATATTCTTCATGACATATTACAGAAAATCTTAAGTCTTACATAATTAACATGAAAGATCATTATCATAGAGAGATGACAGAATTCATTTCATTGTATAAGATAGATATTCAAATCACTGTCAACAGGTTGACATGAACTATGTTTTGATTGTAAATCGGTCTCATTTGGATTATTGAATACACCATGTAATTAGATAAACAAATGTCAGTTTTACATAAGATAAATCTTATCAATATTGGTTTAACAAAAATGGCGATAAGATTTAGATTGTTTGTGTTTTAACTGACCCAAATCATTAAAAAGTTTTGATATATGGGTGTGTGTGTGTGTGTATGTGTGCTTGAGTGTTTATGTTAAACATATGGGCTACAATGCAATGGCTGTATGTTTATTATCTATATAGAAAGTATTCAATCTATGAATAATTTATAAACTCTCTTTGATATTGTCTGATGAATAGAATCATTGATAATAAGTGAAAAGGTCATGATGATGATGATATGAAGTTACAATTACGTTAATGAGTTTTATAGAATGTGATCAACAAATGGTTGTATGTTCAATCTAATTTGCTTTTATTTGTCAGCATCAAAATAGTTGAGATTATACGTCAATTGAAACTAGACCACCATCGAAAATCTGGAAGTACTGGACGGTCGTCTCGTCCTATTGTAGGACTCCTCAGCAGTACGCTTCCACGATCCCACCTTAGGAGATTCGAACCCACGACTTATCAGTCTCGCGCGCGAGTGCTTAACCTGTGTTGAGGAGTCCCACAATAGGACGAAACGGCCGTCTAGTGCTTCTAGTTTTTCGTTGGTGGTCTAGCTTCAGTTTACTCATGATCTCAACTAAATAAAAATTACTATAATATCCACAAAACCCCCTTCTGAAAATTATAATGTCAGCAAAAATTAGTAATATAACCCATTAATGATGCATTATCTACATTGCGTAATCATTATGAATCTTCCTTATTTTGATACTTTCACCGAATATACACAACTAATAACACTTAAGTACTCATTCTACACATACGTTGTTATTGATCTTCATAGTATCTGGGATAGAAATGAGATGTTATTTCAGTTTGTGTTGCTTACAGGACCACAGAGTAGTCGATTCCTAGAGTTAGGGATAGGGTAATAGGTAAAGATAACAAATGGATTGACAAGGTAGTAAATCGGCATCAACCGAAGTAATGACATATGTGTTACGTATTCCTAACCACCGCCTACTTCAACGGGGTATATGCTCTGGTGTAGGAGTATGATGGAAGAAAACTAGGGGCGGCCAAACCAAAATATGGCATCAGTCCATCAAGTCATTAACAATTAGACAGAACTATGTTAACAGGTATGGAATACTTCGTTAGAATCTGTGTGACTACTGTAACTGGTGGTTAAAAACTTAGAATTATATGGTTCAAAATCATTTACAATGATGTTAGGGCATCCAGTTTTTGTCTAACTCCGGACGCTAAGCTTCTGAATTCCTCGGGATTGTTTTAATTCCACCAATTTGTATTTTCTTTTACATCATCACTGATACTATCCCTACCTCTACCACTCTCGGACTTCCTTTGATAATTTCATCTCTTCGTGTTTATGAGGTATGGTAACTAAGACTGATGTGTATACGTACCAGGTTCTAGGCTGCGTTTGATTGACTGGCTGCTCAAAAGATTGTATTGTTGTTGTTAAATAGACTATTAGACCTGACGTAAAATACTATTAGCAACATTCGTAAAATGTCGTATCTTAACAGCGAGGTATATAATCTAGGATGATGTGTCTATCCCTATCTAGTAGTTAAAAATAGTCGCCTTTGTTCAGCTGACGGTATTGATGTAGTCATCCTGTGTAGACCAAATAACAATAAAAATTGATCATTTAAATCCTGAAAAAAATTCACGAATGATTACATACATAACTCAGTTAAAAATAGGTGTAAGTTTTAACCCAATAACTGATTAGATTTTGCCTTAGCTTTCATACCAGTAAGCCTTGATTTGGGATAATGCTCTCAGTACTAATACCAGAAGCAGTGTCTTATAAATAGAATAAAACAGTAAGAAAATAATACACGAGCCTTAAGAATATAAAAAATGTTGACATATAAATATCAGATCATGACGAAGTGGTTAAAAAAGAACAAAGCCGATCGTGGATGAGCATTGCTGAAGAGTCCCGTAGTAAGACGAAACGGTAGTCCACCGTTTCTAGTTTTTGTTGGTAGTCTAGATTAGATAGACTCATGAATTCGACTATTAAAATTATACAATTATCAAACCAAACATTCGTTTATATTTAGATCATGAATCGATCAATGTTAGACCACCACTGAAAACCCGGAAGCACTGTACAGTCGTTTCGTCCTAGTATGGGACTCCTCAGCAGTGTGTAAACCAATTGACGAATGATGATGATCTTTATCGATTTCCTTTGGTTATATAGGTCTCAAGTTCGATGTGTTTAAACTATAATGATCACATCTTTTCCCTAACACTTTGGAAATTTCCTCTTGGAGTTATTCACCCATGAATCCATAATGATATTGTAAGTTTATTGAATAATATTCAATGAAAAGTCACTCATAAGTCATAAAATATTAGAATGTGAACACTACACAAACGGTGAGTTGAGGAATTAACTGTTAGGAGCCCACAAATATCCGTTGACAAAGACTGTAGAGGTCCAAAGAAAAGCTGGAAATGCTTCGTCCAGTCAGCATTGAGTAGAGTTTTAATAGAGACATCTAGAAAATCAAACGATTACGTGTCATCATAAGCAAAGATGGATATTGGCTAGCAGTGGAATCCAGTACGCGCGCTATGTCCTATTTGGGACTCATTAGCTGGATGTACCCACATCCTAAACATCAATGGGAAGATTAAAACAACCAATACTAACTGAACTTAAACTTCACCCCATCGCACAAGCAAGTAGCTATCAGGAATCAGTAGCTGAGTGGATAACGTGATGGCTTTTGAAGCGAAAGGTACTGGGTTTGAGTCCCAGAGTGAACATAAACTCTGAGATGCAGGTACATTCAGCTGACGAGTCCCAAATAGGACGAAACACGTGTCCTGAATTCCACTGCTAGCCACTATCCATCTTTGCTTATAATGCTTGTGAATTAAGGCTATATCGAGGCAATACGCACAGTATGCACATATGCCAATAAGAGACTGACCAGTTGCGATCCTAAACATCAATGGGAAGTTTCAAACAAACAGTACTAAGTGGTTACGTGTCATCTTTTAATCAAATCGTCACCAATTTTACTATCATTCCACAAAGTGCTACAACACCAGTCACGTGAAAATTCACTTATACACTCAATCTCCTATACACTATCAATCTTATAGTCAGGCATCCAACCCACATTTTGTGCATCTTCTGAATTATTCCAGTCGAAGTGTACGAATAGTCAAACATCATAGAATTCGGCTAGTACATTAATAACAAACACACAAACAACAGATTTATCGTTCATCGAAATTTCAAAATCAACAAATATACTCTACCGATGAATATATTAAATGATCAGTCGTGATCTTTCCATACAACTGGTCACCGAAGTAATAATCACGAGAAATGAATGTTATCATTTATGCCAGTAAACAATGAAGAGAACTGTAAAATGAAGATAACTGTCCATTTCTCACTTATACAAATGTTGTAGTTAAGCTATTCAGATATGAATATCGGGGAATGTTATACAATCAAATGACAGAGGATAGCTAATAAGTTTATTTTCATAGTTGAATTCATGAGTCCATTGTAGTTAGACCACCAGGGAAAACCTGGAAGCACTGTATGGCCGTTTCGTCCTATTGTGGGACTCCTCAGAAGTTAAGTTTATTGGTTAACCAATTGTTCTACTGTTTATTACTTTATATCGATCGATAATAATAATAATGTCGAATCAACTGAATATTTATCATTCTACCTACAGAATAGAAGAAGTAAATGTACATTTTTAAGGGGGGTAATTAACTAAATTAGTTGAATGGAAATAACCTGTGAACATGTTCATCATCATCATCATATGATAAGTCACTTTATCCTACCCCCCCCTCCATTTTAACAACAACACAATGATGTTCACACCTACCTTCTATATAATAAATAAAAAAATGTTTCGATTTATTTTGATGAAGTATGATTGTACATGTTAAGGTATTCAATCCCCCTTCCCCCCCAAAAAAAAATTACTTCACATTATGTTTTGTTTTTGTTAGCTATAGTGAAGATGGTTTATTCAAGGGAAGAAACATGTTTTTGGGGGGTATAATTGGAATAGATAATTTTGTTCATATTCTTACTCTCTTTCACTCTTTGTATCTTGCCTAATTCAAATACATGTATACAACTATACACACACATTAATGTATAGATAAGTTGATGTTATCATATTATTCAACTCAGTATTATGCATCAATGAGCACGTAAATTGTGATGAATGACAGTTTACTAGTTTATTTGTGTCTCACTTACATGCACACACACACACACACTTATTCACAAATACATGGTGAAAAAAAATTCATTATTTTCATTACTTATATCAATCAAAAAGTTGTGTTGGTAAAAAAAAAGTTCATAGAGTTTGTACTTGTACTTCTTTCGTAATTGGAACTCCACCTGTTGCTCCTCTGGGGGCTACCGCCGGTCCCAAGCCCGGATAGAGACGGAGGGTTGAGTATGGGGTTAGTGACCTCATCCCGTAGAAAACTAACTCGCTGAAAAAATACGCTAACCAGAAACTTCTTTAATCGTACTCTTCCTCCTTTTAATAGATTGTAGATTCTCCATGCATAAAGTTATGGACAGAATTTATGACATAATTGTTTTATTTATGTATATGAATCCATTCAATGAAATGTAATTCCGATAGTGTAATAAAAAGATGAAGATTTATCGAAGCCTTAGCCATACGAAAATTCAAAACCCCTTTGTGTATTTAGAAGCGGTTTGCTCTCATCTTAAACCTGCCCTGGTAATATTAGCTTAATATCCAGAGTGATTAGGTTTCAAATTGTTTTCACATTATTTTTATGATTTTATATAGTTGAAATCATGAGTCAATTGAAGCTAAACTACCATGGAAAACCTCGAAGCACTGGACGGCTGTTTCGTTATATTGTGGGACTCCTCAGCATTGCACATCCACGATCCCTCCTCAAGAGATTCCAACCAAGGACCTATCAGTCTCGCGCTGGAGCACTTAACCGATAGACCACTGAGACGGCCGGCATCCAATGGTGTTAATGTCCAACTTCAACCAATCCACGAAGTTGAGCAACCATTTCACCAATGTCTTCAGTGAGTTGATTTCTCCCAACAGACCTGGTTAAGCTCCACTGGTTCCTGCATCTAACTAAAACTCCGGTGAATACCTCATGGAACCAGTCACTAGTGAGCATATGATCATTATTAGAAGGGGGTTTTGTGATTTCAATTATATAAAATTACTAAAATCTGCACAAAACCCCCTTCTGATTTTTATTATTATTATGACTATTATCTTTATCTACTCTTACCCCTCATTTCCAGATTAGTTGACCTTTTATTTCTATTTATAAATGTTCTTAACAAGTATATGTGTGATCAGATTGTTCGAAATCTATTGCGCTAATATCTCATCACATAGTTCTGATAATCTTCGTCTTCTTATTACATTATCGAAATGTAATTCGAAAATGTATTACATATGTTCAATCACTGTTTACCTAGACTCGCGAAGTTCACTAGGGTAGTAGTATATTGGAAAAGGGGTTAGGAGCGATCAAACCAAAAAGTTGCATAGATCAGTGAAACCATTGACTAGTGGTCTTAGCCATGTTAGTAAAAGCATACTATCTGATAAATGTTCACGTGACTAACATGACAAATGACTGAAGACCTTAGGGTGATATGTTTCGTAATCGGTTACACACAATTCATCATTTCAAAACTAGTTTATATTTGTATGTGTATAATATTATTTAACTTTATTTTTCATTATTCGTTATTATCAGTTTTATGTTTTCAGTCAATCCTTTATCTTTCTCATTCTTATCAAGTGGACAATTATCTTTCAAACATATGATTTCATATTATTATCTGTCGACTGTTATGCAACTTTGTTTTTGACACTTGGAATTGTGCAATCCTCCCTCTATTTTTCAAAGGACCATTTCAGGACGCAATAGCTGAGTGGATAACGTGATGGCGTTTGAAGCGAAAGGTACTGATTTGGAATCTCAGAATAAACATCAACTCTGAGATGCAGGTACATCCGGCTGACGAGTCCCAAATAGGACGAAACGCGCGTCCTGGATATATATATATATATATAGGTATTTCCTGGAGTTCTAGTTAGAAGCAGTGACCAGTCGAGTTCAACGGAGCCTGTTGTGAGATAGTAACTCATTAAAGAAAATTGCTCAATTTCGTGGATTAGTTGAAGCTAGACATTAACACCATTGGATGCCAGCCGGCTCAGTGGTCTATCGGTTAAGTGCTCTGGCGCGAGACTGATAGGTCCTTTGTTGGAACATCGTGAGGCGGGATAATGGATGCGGACTGCTGAGGAATCCCAAGATAAGATGAAACGGCCGTCCAGTGCTTCGAGGTTCTCCATGGTGGTCTAGCTCCAATCGACTCATGATCTTAACTATTAAAATTTCCATAGACTTCTCATCTGGAAAAAATATCGTAGGGATTGCTTGGACTACTCATTATAAATTTTTATCTTAATATACTAGTAGAATAGTGACTTCGTAGTGAACGAAGATACAAGTGGGGAGAATCAAATGCATTCGAATACAAAATCACAGAGTTATTTGGTAGAGCGTGAATACCATACGTTCAATACTTTATTTGCAAAATATCCATCAATTGTCTCAGACCTATTTGTTCTTTCATTTGCATACCAATCACTCTCTGTTCCCATTCTCTCCCATTCGATCTTTCCAACCTTCTGCTGCCCGGTATTCCGCATTCGATTAGTGTTAAGTTCTATTTATATCTGTTGACATGAGTAACACACACCACAAGTTGATTGAAATTCATCAATTGAGTAAGCTACTATTTAAAACCAAAGAAGGCAGAAACTCTATTTTATTATAGTATCACTCCAACAAATGGATTGCTATTTGAACCACTCACTGAGTTGGAAATTTTCGGTTCCTCCTTAAATCAATTCGTCATCAAATGAGGCGAAAGTCTGATGACATTGGCATTTATTTGCCTCATTTCTGATATCATTCGATCTTTGCGTACGAGTGAGTCGGTACTTCCGAAGAGTCTCATACTTGGAAGAAACAGCTGCTTAATATCCTATAATTTTCGATACTTTCTATTTCTGAAGCAAAAAATGAAACTAATATCCACTAATTAAGCGGAAATGGATAGTGGCTAGTAGTGGAATTCACGACGCCTGTTTCGGCCTGTTCGGGACTCGTCAGCTGGATTTACCTGAATCTTAGAGTTGATGTCCACCCCGGGACTCGAACCTAATACCGTTCGCTTCAAACGCCATCACGTTATCAACTTAGATACTGAGTTTTGATAGCCACCTGAAGGTGCATCCAGCTGAAGAGTCCCAAATAGGATGAAACGTGAGTCCTGGATTCCACTGTTAGCTACTATCCATCTATGTTTAAAAAGCTTGTGACTTAAGGCAATATCGAGTCAATCCGCACAGGATTCACATATCCTAACAACAGACTGATCGATTGCAGTCTAAAACAACAATGGAAAGATACAAGCAAACAACACCAAGTGAATTAAATGTCCACTATCTTGATAACCGAATATGAAACTCATTAATTGTTCGTGCTCTTTTTCAATTTTCATATCAGTCGCGTTTGTTGCTTTGACAAACGACATTAACTTTACATTCTAACAGTTATATTCAATGGTAAACAATATATTCTTCACTGCTGACTCATCAATTCTTTCTAGGTGAATGTCACAACATGTCTTTAAGATTCACCCTAATAATATTTGTCTATTCATGTATCAATACATCATGAACAAATGAACATTATGTTGACATGTTAAAGAGGAGGTATTTAGTTTGTCCTTTTTTTTAACACTCTCAATCCCTTATGTTGGCTTATTAAGTAGTAGTATAAACCATAGATACATAACAACTAGATTGATAGAATAACATGGGTACATCATTCGAATGACATGTTGTCATATTAGTTTTTATCTTAATTAGTCAGTCTTATTATGATTAACATAGTTAATTATGATGTGAATCATTCATATTAGCAGTTTCCAAATAAATAAGTAAATAAAGCATTAACACGCCTGTATTGATTGAGATCATGATCCAATCAGTGTTAAACTTATTTATTTATTTACTTAAACACATAAATGTTGGTTCAAAGGGGCTTCGGATACATATGCACCACACAAATCTCATTTGATTTGTGTGAGGGCTGTGATACTGCTCAGGTGCCCAAACTGAAGCAGATGGTTTTCTTAGGGGGCCACACCCCGATCCTTTGACCTAAAGGTCTGATCCACAAGCCAGTGAGACATCGTAAGGAGATGCAGTCTCATGGTAGCCGGTCACCAACGACTGATTCATACGTCATTTGTTTCCTCAGGATACTGGAGCCCATGTGCACCATTGGTTTGGAATCAAGGTTTTCCAACTCCCCTAGGTGAACTTTCCGTGACATTCGCTTTTCATCCTCTCAATTTAATAACCATCCTCGCCCCGAAAAGTCAGTGAGTAGGACTTCCCTTTCAAAGGCTATATACGTGTGGCCATGTGAGAGCATTTTGAGAGGGAGAGCGTACTCTCTCCATTCTCGGCCATACCAGGACATTTGGGTGCTACCATTGAAAATCTGGAAGCACACTTGTATTAATCTGTTTATCTATTAGACTGTGTATATGTGTGTAAGTAGACTAACAAATGGTGATTAAACCATAACCTGACTATCGAGTGTGTTGCAAACCTCTGGAAATTGTTTATGTTATATATGTCCAATTACTTACTTACTTACGCCTGTTACCCCTCATAGAGAATCATAAGTAGATCACCATCATTCACCATCCAACGCTGTCTTATGCAATCCTTTCCAGTTGTTTCCAGTTGCTATTTATCATATTCATGTCTGCTTTCAATTTTCGGTGCAGCGCATTCTTTGCCCTTCCTCTTTTCCATTTCCTTTCATGATTCCAAGTTAGCACTTGCTTCATGAAACAGTTTGATGATTTCTGTAACGTATGTCCTATCCACCTTCGGATCAGCAGTAGCCCTAGATAGACGTGAAGTGAGATGATCATTTCAGTCACTGTTTGATAAGACAAAAAGAAACAATGAAAACTATGAAGGACTGACACGACTTTGTCCTTCCTGGTATCAGATACACTAATAATGTACACCGTTGTCTACAATAATTAAAATTGGTCTCTGAACATTGAATTTTTAACTCCTCTGAATTCCTTTCCCATTTTCAACGTCCATATAAACCTCATTTGAAAAATTACATCAAAGGACGTTGTTGTCCGGCATTGTTGTTATGGATTATAATTTAAATGTGTTTTCAATACTATAACAACTAAGGAGAGTGTGTATCTTGCTCACAAAACATATTTGTTCAATTTTCATTTCAATCATTTGGTTCGAGTTCAGTTACTAAAATGGTTTTATGGCTTATTCGTGTTATATTTCTTGTTGACACCTGTTAGGATTTAGAGTTTAAATTGGTTCGCATTTTTGTCTGTTAACAAGCTAGATTGCATGTTACTCAACTTCGTGGATTGGTTGGAGTTAGACATAAACACCATGGGATACCGGCCAGCTCAATGGTCTATCGGTTAAGTGCTCTGACGCGAGACTGGTAGGTCCTGGTTTCGAATCTCGTGAGGCGAGATCGTGGATGCACACTTCCGAAGAGTCCCATACCAGGAAGAAACGGCCATCCAGTTCTTCCAGGTTTTCGATGTTGGTCTAGCTTCAATTGACTCATGCTTTCAATTATACATTGCATGTTGTTTAAATAAATAATTCTAGCTCCCTGTAAGTCTCTAAGAACATTTTTCGGGTAATTTAAGCTTCATATTCTTCGCGGTAGTTGTTCGCACTTATTAGTATTATGACTAACCTAATTGCTTTCTCTTTGTTAAGGTAGAAATAAAATTGCGAAAGTTATCATCTGTAATTCCAAAAGATGTATATCGAAGATATTCACACGATATCATAGATTGATAGAAGTTAGATATTAATACCGTTGGATGTCAGCTCAATGATCTGGAAATTAAGCATTAGTGTATGAGACTGGTGGTTCTGAGTTCGAGTCCTGCTTGCGGAGTTATAGCTATTCAATGCTGAGTCCCATGATAAAGCGAAACTGTTATCCAGTGCTTTCAGGTTCTCAATGGTGATCTAACTTAGATCTGTTCATGATAACAATGCTGTTTATATACAATTAATATACCTATTATACAGAAGCGTTGTTCTTAATCAAATTCTCAGTGACTTTAAATGTTTTAATGTATAAGCAAAAGGTGAAGCATTTCGAAATTCGAATGAAAATGTATTGAGAATGTTTTACTTGACGTTTCTGAGAGCATTCAGAATAAGAGAATTAAGCAAGGATCTCTTGTTTCATATAACTTCTCCTGTAGCCCTTCCAGAGGTTGCTGCCGGTCCCAAGCCCGGATAAAGGAGGAGGGTTGGGCATGAGGTTAGCGTCTCCATCCTGTAAAAAAGTAACTCGCTAAAAATCGATAACCAGGAAAGATTATTCAAACCATTTTAACTCTGATCTGGGAGTTGCAGGAAGATTTTTGACGCTTCATGATGAAAGCCGAGATTTTTCGGAAGTCATGAGGCCGATCCCCCCCTCTTTTTTGTATAATATATTAAGTAGACATGATAGAACGAGTTTAACAGTTAAAGATTAATATGATGTAAAGTCTTTTTAAAGGACTCACTTATCTCCGACATCTTATCGTAGATAAGAAACAAATCTACCGTTAGCTCACTGTATCCTGTAAACATTAATTTCATTATTGATAAGACAAATATATTTCTTCCGTCAATTTAGAAAAAATCAAGATCGAAACGTTAAAATCTGGAATTCACCTTTTTAAATAGGACCGTAAATTACTGGGATTCTCTATCAGGACACATAGTATCAACAAGTGACTGTTGTTACGTTCACAACGAGAATGAATGTGAACAGTAATACCTGTAGATTTTTCTTTATTACGGCAAACATGTATTCATATGAACCTCATCGCTAGCCTACTAAGGAGAGCTCATGCCATTTAATATTTTATCATTACACCTTAGTTCTGATATGATAATCTCTATAAAATTTCTTAAATCATTAGAAGAGGTTTTGTGAAGATTTCAGTATTTTCATAATTGAAAGCTTGAGTCGATAGAAGCTACACCACCTTGCAAAACCTAGTATGGGACCCCTCAGCAGTGCGCATCCACGATCCCACCTCACGAGATTCCAACCCAGGACCTACCAGTCTCGCGTCAGAGCCCCTAACCTCTAGACCACTGAGCCGGCCGGCATCCAACAGTGTTAATGTCTAACTTCAACTAATCCACGAAGTTGAGCAACCATTTCACCAATGTCTTCAGTGAGTTGATATCTCCCAACAGACCTAGTTGAACTCCACCGGTCACGGCTTCTCACTAGAACTCCGGTGAATACCTCATGGAGCCAGTCACTAGTGAGCATATGATTATAGATCAGAAGGGGTTTTGTGGAGATTTCAGTATTTTCATAGTTGAAAGCATGAGTCAATTAAATCCATAGTTCCATAATAATCATTGCTAATATCTGATTGACTGTTATCATTTTCAATTTTCTGATATTGTTTACTCTAATGTCATTGTTATATGAATGAACAGAGTAACTCGATTTGAACTTTTGACTTCTGTTCGAAATACAAAGCTATCATGAAAGTTTTGGCTTATATAAGCGTAATATTGAAGAATTGTTATATGTCAATCGCTATTCTATCAGGTACACCAAGGGACACATTCGTATTAGAATCAACTCAATTATTTCTGTAATTAGCAATTACCTTAGCTTCATATCGAACCTGAGTTACAAGATTTTACTTTAAAAGAAATGCTATAACCTGTTATTATTTACTTACTTCTGTTACCCCACGTCGAAGACTATAGGCCTCTCACCAGTATTCTCCATCGAAATCTGTCCTGTAGAGTCTTTTACAGTTGTTTACAGTTGCTATTCATTCATTTTGATGTCTACTTCATATTCCCAGTGTAGTATGTTCCTCTTTCCTTCCCATTTCCTTACCTACTATATAGTTACCAAATAAATGTAGTTCTTTTTTTAAAAAAAATCCATCATCTAAATGAAAATCTATTTTGTTTTTCTGTATACACTCAAATTATCATTACTTTTAATCTTATACCTCAATTTTTTTGGAAGATACAAATATACCAATGATTGACAGTACTGTTGAACTAGTCAACATTGTTACCGCTGTGTGAATGTGTATATGTTTACGTAAAATGTAAACCCCCCCCTCCACACATACACAAAGAAATAGGGAACAGAAGAATAAACAAAGAGTCATATATATATATATGAATAACTGAATATGAATTCCCACTATACACTATTCATACATTTTAGAATGAATAGGAGTACATGTGTACAATATGAGTAGTAGATGTATATAAAGTGGATATCACAGGGAAAACACGCAATCTATTCACCTATGAATATGAGTCCATTCAATAAATAAGGACTACTATCTACCATTTAATAGTCTTAATGAACGGAGTTACTTTCAATTTAGCTTCAAAGACTATTCTCTGTATGGGATAGTAAACAGATTAGATTGTGAAAAGCAATATATAAACAGTATTATTATCATTATTAATCCATATTCTAACAATTAACCACTAATTATTTAAAAAAAGTGTTCTCATTATTTGTTTTCCCACACCACCATTAAATTCTGCAAACGATACCCTATACTACTCTTATGTGAATGAGTCAGCTAACTGTGAGAAAGCTAACAAGAGTGTAAGCACGCGTGATAGAGAGACAAAGAGAGAGAGAGAGGAGAAAAACATTAGTAAACAATATCAAATTTCAATTATTTAGGGAAAAAAAATGAGTTAGTAGTACTATGGTGTATGCTACTTATATCGATAGACATTAAGTAGTATGTAACACTAATCGGAAATGGAATGCTTGGCAGCAAAAAGTTAAGAAGACCGAATCGAAGAGAACAGAAGTGTAATTGTAATGAAAATAAGAATGAAAAAGCAATGAAGTTTTGTAACAGACAATGGATGAAAGATATATGCGAGACTGGTAGGTCCTGGGTTCGAATCTCGTGAGGTGCGCACTGCTGAGGAGTCCCATAATAGGACGAAACGGCCTTCCAGTGCTTCCAGATTTTCCATGGTGGTCTACCTTCAATTGACTCATGATTTCAACTATATAATTACTAAAATTTTTACAAAAACCCCTTCTGATAATAATAATCATATGCTCACGAGTGACTGACTTCAAGATACATGTCCTGGAGTTCTAGTGAGAAGCGGTGACCAGTGGAATTCAACCACGTCTGTTATGAGATATCAACTCACTGAGGACATTGGTGAACAGTTGCTCAAACATCGTGGATTGGTTGAAGTTAGACATTAACACCGTTGGATGCCGATCTGCTCAGTGGTCTATCGATTAAGTGCTCTGGAGCGAGACTGGTAGGTCCTGGGTTCGAATCTCGTGAGGCGAGATCGTGGATGCACACTGCTGAGGAGTCCCATAATAGGACGAAACGGCCATCCAATGCTTCCAGGTTTTCCATGGTTGTCTAGATTCAATTGACTCATGATTTCAACTTTGATAATCTTTGAAATATACTGAAATCTCCACAAATCCCCTTCTGATTATAATCATATGACTGACTTCAAGATACATGTCCTGGAGTTCTAGTGGGAAGCAGTGACCAGTGGAGTTCAACCACGTCTGTTGTGAGATAACAACTCATTGAAGGCAATTGGTGAAGTGTCGCTCATAATTCGTGGCTCAGTTGAAGTTAGACATTAACACCATCGGATGCCGCCTCAGTGGTCTATCGGTTAAGTGCTCTGGCTCGTAACTGGTAGGTCCTGGGTTCGAATCCCGCGAGAGCGGGTTCGTGGATGTGCACTGCTGAGGAGTCCCGTAATAGGACGAAACGGCCGTCCAGTGTTTACAGGTTTTCCATGGTGGTCTAGCTTCAATTGACTCATGATTTCAACTTTGAAACCTTGTATTAATTAATAAATTAGTCTTTCCCACCTGAGTTCTCGTTCACTACAGTACTAGTAACCATGTTTTTTATGGGCCACAAAAATTTTCACATGATTTGTGTAATTAACAACACAAAGAGTACAAATTTTTAAATAATGTTAGATGTTAGCAATTTATGAATGATACAATTTTAGGCAAAGTTGAATACAGGCTAACTGTGTAATCGATGACTCGCGCTTTGTCCCATTTGGGACACATGACGTGATTGTACATGCATCCCAGAATTGATGTTCACTCTAGTACTTGAACCCGATATTGTTCACTCGAATCACCGTCGTGTTATCCACTTAAATATTTAGTTCAAATGCAAATAATCTAATCTTCAATCCAGTTCACAAACCAATGTTTATCTGGACTCAGTAGTTCAGTGCATAGCATAATACAATGACATTTAGAACGAATAATGCTGAGTTTGAGTACCGGAGTGAACATTAATTCCATGATGCAGGTGCATCTAGTCGAGCAACTTGTTAATGGTCCAATCAGTTTGCAATCTCGAGTGTTGATCATCTTTGATCACTAATGGCAGTTTTTTGCCATGATAGGTTTCACCACGAAATGAATATTATCTGTCAATCAAATCAATCTCCTCAAAATACCTTCAAACAAATAAAAAAAAACTGTTAAAATCAAGGAGCATTGGACATCAGTTTTATCTTAGCTTATAACTGTTCCAGCAACACACACTCACAACCCAACATAATATTGAATTCATTACTTTGAAGTTTCACAGAACTTTGGTTATTTCCTAATCTTAGCTCTCAATTCTATGAAAAATAAATAATAATAGAGGATTAATTTAAATAAAGTTCAAGGGATACCTAACCTGTCGTATGCCCTGACGGTGTTCTCATGACTTTTGGGGTTACCAAATCTGCCAAGGGCGATAGGACACAGTATGACGATAATGTTGTGGTTAGGTTCAAAGTGAACTATATACATGCTATATACATGAGAATCCGCCCCGTTATTATTCCTATTGTTCTTAAATTAAGTTCAACAGTTTTGATTATTTCTACTATTGTCTTTATTGTTTATTTATTCTATCATCATCTGTCAATTTCTAATCATGGGTAATTTGTTTATTCTGTATACTGAAAGAAAAATATGACAACGCCTATATATAATAAAGATATTGAAGATTGGTCATTGCTTAACGTACAGTTGTTTATTTAAGAAAAGAAATCAATATGTGGGGAACATTAACGGTTGTGTGAATGTGTGTGTGTGTGTGCGTCACTGACTTTCAAATATTTCACTACTTCTATTCATGATAAGCGTAGATAATTTGGAATGTAAAATATTCACTACATACATACGTAATGTCTACGTGCATACACAGGTATGATATATGTATACATATACAACTCTGCTTGTAACACTTCTAGGGCGACTGCCGGTCCCAAGTCCGCGGGTAAAGGAGGTGGGTTGGGCGTGGAATTGGCAACCACATCTCATAGAAAACAACCTTGCTATAAAAACGCTAACCAGAATATATATGATATCCGTTTTCGTGCTAATAAATTTCTATCATATAGCTTTGAATCAAATATTTAATATTCAGAAAGGGTTTTGTGGAGATTTCAGTATTTCCATAGTTGAAATCATGAGTCAATTGAAGCTAGACAACCATGGAAAACCTGGAAGCACTAGACAGCCGTTTCGTCCTATTATGGGACTCCTCAGCAGTGCATATCCACTATCCCGCACTCGCGGGATTCGAACACAGGACCTATCAGTCTCGCGCGCAGGCGCTTAACCTGTAGAACCACTGAGGCGGCATCCGATGGTGTTAATGTCTAACTTCAACCAATCCACGATTTTGAGCAACCATTCATCAATTGCCTTCAGTGAGTTGATATCTCCCAACAGACTCTATTGAACTCCACTGGTCACTGCCTCCCACTAGAATTCCAGGGCATGTATCTTGAAGTCAGTCACTAGTGCTCTGGCACGAGACTGGTAGGTTCTGGGTTCGAATCTCGCGAGTGCAGGATCGTGAATGCGCACTGCTAAGGAGTCCCACAATGGGACGAAACGGCCGTCCAGTGCTTCCAGGTTTTGCATGATGGTCTAGCTTCAATTGACTCATGATTTCAACCACGAAAATGTTTAATATTTGCTCAGAAGAAGATTGAGATCAGAGATTAGACACACCAAACTGGTTAAATTTCTTAGCGAATCAACATGAAAGAAGTCATTTTCTTGTTTAGTTCTATACATTCAATTGTTTTGTTTTTGTTTATGATTATTGTATGACGTGGCCAACTTGTGAGACATTTATGTTGTTATGATTGAAATTTCTGTTTCGAGTAGTTGACTTGTATTTGCATAAGTTTTTTTCAAATTCAATGACCAAAATCGTTTTGTTTTTTTTTCCTGTAATTTTGTCACAAAATCAATTCAATAATTCAATGCATAATAATGAGCTTATTTCACTATAAATCATTAACCAATCTAGTTTAGACAATCATTAAAAATCTAGAAGCGTCGGATAGTTGTTTTCTCATGGTATGGAACTCCTAAGAAGTGCTCATCAACGACTTTCCATCCGGAAATCAAATCCAGAACTCTCAGTCTCGCTCGCAAACTTTTGGCTTTTAAACTATTCGTCCGATATCTAGTGGGATACAAGTCTAACTTTAATGACTCCATGATATTGGTAGGTAAATCCCCGACAGCCGAAACGGATAAACTCCACTAAGACACTTGAAACCCCCTTTCGAAACATAAAAACAGTTTTATGCATATTAATCTTATCACTTTGTCAGCGTTCGCGCGAGAGATTGATAGGCCCTGGGTTCAAATCTCGTGAATTGGGATCGTGGATGCGCACTGCTGAGGAGTCTCACAACAGGACGAAACGGCCGTCCATTGCCTCCAGATTTTCCATGGTGGTCTAGCTTCAATTGACTCATGCTTTCATCATCATCATCATCATCATCATCATCATCTTCCTAATCCAATTAATTTACGAAGACTTTCCAGTAACGTTGATGACTTTACTGTAACTTTCAACATGGTTGATATTGAAATATTCACAATTTTTTTATCTTTTTCTAAAGAGAGAAATATTGTAAATGTTCTTTTTCTCCTGTCTCTGATTCACATTCATTAGGGTACAATTGGAAGTTACGTAATCATTATAAATACTTATATTTGTTTAGTTTTGAGAATCAATTAACTATGAGAAAGTGACCAATCCACGGATTCAATCGTATGAGTGTAGTTTTTCCATAGGTTTAATGATTGATCATTAAGCTGTGACCAACATCATGTTTGTCTAGTGATTCAGTGCTAATTAAATTTTGTCGATCAAGTTGTAATGTGATCAAAAGTCTGAATGAATCAACATCACATACACTACATTGAGATATTAGCTGAACTAATCGAGTCGTGATTGATCCGTTGGTAGGACTAATGTATTTACGATTGATTGATTAATTAATTAATTCAAATCCTACAAAGAATGTCGTTTCTTCAAGATGACAACTAAATCTTGATAAGTATCTTGTTAACCACCTCTATTCACTTAAAATCTCAAGCACATTAATTAATAAACCACACCACTTACTTACTTACTTACTTACTTACTTACTAACTTACTTACTTACTTACTTACTTATTTACTTACTTACGCCTGTCACTCCAAATGGAGTATAGGCCGCCGACCAGCATTCTCCAACCCATTCTGTCCTCGCCCTTCCTTTCTAGTTCGATCCACTTCTTGTTCATTCTTCTGTTGTCTGTCTCTATTTCTCGGAGTAATGTGTTATTTGGTCTTCCTCTTCTCCTTTGACCTTCAGGATTCCATGTGAGGGCTTGTCTTGTGACGCAGTTAGGTGATTTCCTCAATCTGTGTCCTATCCATTTCCAACACTTCTTCCTGATCTCTTCCTCTGCTGAAATATGGTTTTTTCTCTCCCACAGTAACTTGTTGCTGATAGTGTCTGGCCAACGGATCCGAAGTATTTTGCGTAGACAACTGTTCATAAACACCTGTAACTTCTGGATGATGGCTTTCATAGTTCTCCACGTCTCCACCCCATACAACATTACAACATAGCTTATATTAATTCATCCGATGTGTACTTTTTACCAAATACATGTATATACTACTGATTTCTTCAAAACAAAAGTAAGTATTATAAACGTAACAAACAAATGAATCATTGATATACATTCTATAATTCTTGTATGTATGTGTACATATAGGTTATTTCACCACAATAGTGTTCCGAAATATGATTGTAACTGATTTACATATTGATATAAAAGAAATTTTATTGACAAGTGAAATTTTAATCACTAACTGATTACAAATACAATCATTAATGATTCATTTAGAATAGATTTAATGAAGATTGTGATATTATGAGGTCATTTTATTTCAAATTCTGTCATTCTCCATGAAGTGTAATGTACCATGTAGTAGTTCTCTACCACCACCACCGCCATCACCACCTGATTTAAAACATATCGTCTGTGGAAGTTGAATACAAGAATAAGATAGCTAAAATTAGATCACAAATGTTTTCGAAGTATTCACTTGGTATTGTTTGTTTGAATCTTCCCATTGATGTTTAGAACTGCAGTTTATCAGTCTCTCTTATTGGCATATGTGCATACTGTGCGTATTGCCTCGATATAACCTTAATTCACAAGCATTATAAACAAAGATGGACAGTGGCTAGTAGTGGAATCCAAGACGCGCGTTTCGTCATCTTTGGGACTCGTCAGTTGGATTACCTGCATCTCAGAGTTGATGTTCATTCTGGGACTCAAACCTTTCGGTTCAAACACCATCGCTTTATCCACCTAACTCCTGAGTTCTGATAACCAGTTGCTTGTGTAATGGTGATGCAACTGGCCATCAGAACTCAGTAGTTAAGTGGACGAGTCCCAAAGAGGATGAAACGCGCGTCCTGGATTCTACTGCTAGCCACTATCCATCTTTACTTAGAAATAACTTGAAACTTTTATAAATCAAGATAGTATATTTCTGAATGAAAATAAATAAAAGTGAAACATTAGTAACTGAAGAGATTTTCTTTTCATCTTTTTTCTTTTAGCGTCAAACTATCACACATGGTTTTACCATGGTTTGAATTATTTTTTCTGGTTAGCGTTTTTTAGCGAGTTTGGTTTTCTATGGGATGGGGTTGCTAACCCCATACCCACCCAACCCTCCTCCTTTACCTGGGCTAAAGGACCAGCAGTAACTATAGAAGAGTTACAGGCAGAGTTGGTTTGTGCCATATGCCATCTTACATCATTTCCTACTGATTATATCTAGAGTCATTAAAATCAAACATACATATAAAAACATGCATAACGATAATCAACGACTGTGAATTATATATTTAAATAATAGTTTAGTTTTTCTATGTTTTCATAGTTGAAATTATCAGTCAATTGAAGCTAGACTACCATGGAAAACCTGAAAGCACTAGATGGCCATTTCGTCCTATTATTGAACTCCTCATCAGTGCTCATCCACGATCCCACCTCACAAGATTCCAACCCAGGACCTATCAGTCTCGCACCAGAGCACTTAACCAGTTCTTCCAGGTTTTCCTTAATGGAAAATACTGAAATCTCTACAAAACCCCTTTCTTATTTTCTATGTTTGTTAAACTATATTACCCTTATTTGGTTGTAAATTATCCTTAATCTTTTCTGTAATAATAATAACTTGTAAAGTAATTAATTTCATTTATGACATAATCATAGTAATCATAATCATAAATGTAATCAATGTTACATTTACA
The DNA here is from genome assembly GCF_000237925.1 of Schistosoma mansoni. Lineage (NCBI taxonomy): Eukaryota > Metazoa > Platyhelminthes > Trematoda > Strigeidida > Schistosomatidae > Schistosoma > Schistosoma mansoni. The sequence continues at coordinate 34,196,651 of NC_031496.1, forward strand.
TTTACAGATTTATGACCAATATTAACTATAAATTGGATTACTGTAATGGTTTAAACACATTACCATTTTTTTTCTTCGGTAACAAAAATAAGATAAATGGGTAATAAATTGTCTTTGTGCGTGTGCATGTGCATGTGTGGGGATGGGTACGTGCGCGTATGTGTGCATGTGCGTACGTGTGTGCATGTGTTATAACACAAATAATAATAAATAAAAATAAAATTTTGTTTATGTCAATGGATAAAGTGAAGAAGATGGGTAAGATACAAGATGGTGATGATGACGATGATGATATGACTGATTTCCAATTAATTTCATAAGTGATAAAACTATGTTAGTAATAATTTTATTACTTTTTTTTCTGTGTTTCCAATGTTGACAATTAAAAGAGATGATCATTTGGTGGGAGGGGGAGAGGGGGTTATATACCAATCTGCTTGTGTATGTGTTTGTGTATGGTTAAGTATCCATACCGGCAACAACGTTAAAAATAAAGATGTGGGACAATAATTTTTTAAGGTCAAAATGATCATTAAAAATGAATAAATTTTATTATGTCAAATGGTTGGAGGTAACTAAGAGAACATAAGTAATGTTCAGTTCAACATTTGTTAACAAAGAAAATCTCCGCTTTTAAGGAACTCAGTATTTCTAGTGGGATTCAAACAAGCATCACCTAATGTCAATCAGAAATGTTCGATCTATGACGAAACTGTCAAAATGATAAATTATTTATACTAATTATTTATTGATCCGTGACAAATATTGTGTTTGTATAGTTCATAGTGTCCAATGAATGAAATCGATCAAGTTGCAATGTTGTCACTAAGATAAGTGACTCGATATTGCAATCCTTTCCAGTTCCTTCCAGTTAACATTCATCCTTTTCATATCTGCTTCTATTTCCCGACGTAATGTGTTCCTTGTCCTTCCTCTTTTCCGCTTCCCTTCCGGATTCCACCTTAGGGATTGCTTCGTGATGGTTTGTCCTCTCCCATAAAACGCTGTTGCTGATAGTATCCGGCCAGTGAATGTTGAGTATTTTGCGTAGACAACTGTTTATAAATACTTGTACCTTCCTGATAATTGTCGTAGTAGTTCTCCACGTTTCAGCTTCGTATAGTAGAACTGTCTTGACGTTCATATTGAAGATTCTCACTTTGAAGTTAGTTGACAGTTGTTTTGAGTTCCATATGTTCTTCAATTGTAGAAATGCTGCCCTTGCTTTGCCAATCCTCGCCTTTACATCTGCATCCGATCCTCCTCGTTTATCAACGGTGCTTCCCAGGTACGTGAATGTTTTCACCTCTTCCAGAGTTTCTCCATCAAGTGTGATTGGGTTGGTGTTCTCCGTGTTGCATTTGAGAATCTTGCTTTTTCCTTTGTGAATGTGGAGGCCTATCGATGCGGAGGCTGCTGCTACATTTGCTGTCTTCATCTGTATTTGTTCGTGTGTATGAGAGAGAAGGGCTAGGTCATCTGCGAAGTTCAAATCATCTAATTGATTCTGAGAAGTCCATTGTATTCCGTATTTCCCGTCAGATGTCGAATTCTTCATAATCCAGTTAATCACTAGAAGGAAGAGGAATGGGGAGAGTAGACAGCCTTGTCTGACTCCGGTCCTTACTGGAAATGCATCTGTCAGCTGTCCTCCATGCACCACTTTGCACTGTAGTCCATCGTATGAGTTTTGGATAATGTTGACGATCTTCTGAGGAACTCCATAGTGTCGAAGAAGTTTCCATAGTGTTCTCCTGTCCACGCTGTCAAATGCCTTCTCATAGTCAATGAAGTTGACGTATAGTGATGAGTTCCACTCAACTGATTGTTCAACGATGATCCGTAGTGTCGCAATCTGGTCTGTGCATGACCTATCCTTACGGAATCCAGCCTGATGATCCCTAAGTTCGGCGTCTACTGCGTCCTTCATCCGGTTCAGCAGCGCTCTGTTGAAAACTTTTCTTGGTACTGATAACAAACTGATGCCTCTGTAATTCTCACATTTGCTCAGATCTCCTTTCTTTGGTATCTTGATGAGATATCCTTCTTTCCAGTCTGTTGGCACTTGTTCCTCTTCCCAAATCTTCTTGAATAGAAGGTGAAGCATGTTTGCAGTTACTTCAATGTCTGACTTCAGTGCTTCAGCTGGTATATTGTCAGGTCCTGCCGCCTTCCCACTTTTGATTTGTCTGATGGCCATCTTGACTTCTTCAATCATTGGTGGAGTGACATCTATAGGAAGGTCAGTGTGTGCTGCTTCGATGTTTGGTGGATTCAATTGGGCTGGTCTTTTCAGCAGTTCCTCGAAGTATTCTGCCCATCTTTTCCTCTGTTCTTGAATCTCAGTGATTGTTTTTTCTTCTTTGTCCTTGACTGGTCTCTCCGGTTTGCCAGGTACATCCAGCTGATAAGTTCCAAATCAGACGAAACGCGTATCCTGAATTCCACTGTTAGCCACTATTCATCTTTACTTATAATAATAATAATAACCTTTCAAAATATAATAAATTAATGATATCTTATGTTTTATGATGAAAAACTATCTATCAACCATGTACAAATGATTTATCTTATTGGATTAATATTCTGTCAGAACAAAAAACAACAAACTGAATTTCTTAATCATACCCATTAATCATCATCATCATCACCATCACTATCATCATTAGGTATCATGTAAAGAATCGTTCTACTTTTGTTACTTCTCAATCTATCTTCATATGTACAACTGTCATAAATCATTATGCTTTTCTCTTTTCTTCTCTTTTCTCTTTTCTCGTTTTTTGTTTCATGTCAAGAAAAAAACGAACAAACATGTGTCACCCTACTAAATGAATGAACAAATGACCTCTCTATTTAAGATTTACTACCATTTCTATTGATGATACCTTTTTCATGAATATGAACAATAGATTTGTTATTAGATTCAAAATTTAATGTCTTTCCTCCTACCTTGTCGTAAAAGAAGTAGCCATTGTACAATCCTAAATCCCGTCCATCCCATACCTACATACATACTCACATACCTATTCATGTACCCTTACTAACTTACTTACGCCTGTTACTCCCAATCGAGCATAGGCCGCCGACCAGTATTCTCCGACCTACTCTGTCCTGGGCCTTCCTTTCTAGTTCTATCCTCTTTTTGTTCATTCTTCTCATGTCTGTCTCCATTTCTTGGCGTAATATGTTCTTTGATCTTCCTCTTCTCCTTTGACCTTCAGGATTTCATGTGAGTGCTTGTCTTGTGACGCAGTTGTGTGATTTCCTCAATGCGTATCCTATCCTTTATTTAGCGGTCTAAATTCATCAATTAAGTTATAAACGATAGGTTGATAAATAGGAATATGATATGTGGATCATGATTTAAACAATTGATGAAAATCTGAATTACATTTTGCACATACATGTCAATCTGTTTATAAGATATTGAAACCGGGTAATTAACATATATGATAATGATTGTTAAATGTAACGATGACCTATGATTTATCAGAAGGGGGTTTTGTGGAGATTTTAGTGATTTTTTTATAGTTGAAATAATAAGTCTGATGTGAGATATCGACTCACTGAAGACAATGGTGAATGGTTACTCAATTTCGTGGATTGATTTAAGTTAGACATTAACACCGTTGGATGCCAGCCTGCTCAGTAGTCTAGGGGTTAAGTGCTCACGCGCGAGACTGATAGGTCCTGGTTTCGAATCTCGCGAGGTGGGATCGTGGATGCACACTACTGAGGAGTCCCATAATAGGACGAAACTACTGTCCAGTGTTTCCAAGTTTTCCCTAGTGTTCTAGCTTCAATTGACTCATGATTTCAACGACATATAAAAATTACTAAAAAATCTCCAAAAACAACCCCCAAATATCCATTATCTTAACAAGTATAATTATTAGGATATTGGTCAGAATAGTATCAATGGTTTCTCTGTAATAATAATAATAATAATAATAGTAATAATAATAATTAGTAATTATATACATATAGAGAATCTGTCTGAGAGTTTCCTTTAATTGACCCCTATAGATTAGGGGGTTGTTTGTGGAGATTTTTAGTCATTTTATATACATAGTTGAAATCATCAGTCAATTGAAGGTAGACCATCATGGAAAACCTGGAAGCATTGGACGGCCGTTTAAATTAGATTAATCAAATTGTCATAATATTTTTGACAGGAAGTAATTAAATTGAAAACTGATCAAATATTCTAAATTGAATCTGATTGGTTTGTTTAATTCTCTATTGTTAATGGAATGATAAAATATAATTAATTTCAATAGTTGAAATCATGAGTCAGTTGAAGCAAGACCACCATAAAAAACTGGAAGCACCGGATGGCCGTTACTTCCTATTGTTGTGGGACTCCTCAGCAGTGCGCACACACGATCCCGCCTCACGAGATTACAATCCAGGACCTATCAGTCTCGCACGCCAGCGCTTAACCTATAGAACCACTGAGCCGTCCGGGATCCAACGGTATTAATGTCTAACTCCACAAACCCCTCTTCTGATGATTACCATTCTGATAAAATTTTAAGTAGTAAGATCATTAAAAAAATGTTAAATGAATAATTTACATAATAAGTATTTACAAATTTATAAATAATTAAGAGTTAGAATGAAATGTTGGATATAAAAATATTTGCTCACTAGTGACTGGCTGCAAGAGGTATTTCATGGAGTTCTAGTGAGAAGCAGTGACCAGTGGAGTTCAACCAGGTTTGTTGTGAGATAGTAACTCACTGAAGACAATGGTGGATGTGTCGCTCAATTTCGTGGATTAGTTGAAGTTAGACATTAATACCGTTGGATGCAGGCCGTCTCAGTGGTCCATAGGTTAAGCACTCGGAATCTCGTGAGGCGGGATCGGGATGCGCAC